>NC_068432.1:16162071-16462071 GCF_023373465.1 Oncorhynchus keta | reverse complement strand
AATCCTGGCTCAGGAAGGCCACCAAAAATTCAGAGATTTCCATACCCAACTATAACATCTTCCGTCAAGATAGAACTGCCAAAGGGGGCGGAGTCGCAGTCTACTGCAGAGATAGCCTGCAAAGTAATGTCATACTTTCCAGGTCCATACCCAAACAGTTTGAACTACTAATTTTGAAAATTACTCTCTCCAGAAACAAGTCTATCACTGTTGCCGCCTGCTACCGACCCCCGTCAGCTCCCAGCTGCGCCCTGGACACCATTTGTGAATTGATCGCCCCCATCTAGCTTCAGAGTTTGTTCTGTTAGGTGACCTAAACTGGGATATGCTTAACACCCCGGCAGTCCTACAATCTAAGCTAGATGCCCTCAATCTCACTCAAATCATCAAGGAACCCACCAGGTACAACCCTAACTCTGTAAACAAGGGCACCCTCATAGACGCATCCTGACCAACTGGCCCTCCAAATATACCTCCGCTGTCTTCAACCAGGATCTCAGCGATCACTGCCTCATCGCCTGTATCCGCCACGGAGCCGCAGTCAAACGACCACCCTCATCACTGTCAAACGCTCCCTAAAACACTTCTGTGAGCAGGCCTTTCTAATCGACCTGGCCCGTGTATCCTGGAAGGACATTGACCTCATCCCGTCAGTTGAGGATGCCTGGTCATTCTTTAAAAGTAACTTCCTCACCATTTTAGATAAGCATGCTCCGTTCAAAAAATGCAGAACCAAGAACAGATACAGCCCTTGGTTCACTCCAGACCTGACTGCCCTCGACCAGCACAAAAACATCCTGTGGCGGACTGCAATAGCATCGAATAGCCCCCGTGATATGCAACTGTTCAGGGAAGTCAGGAACCAATACACGCAGTCAGTCAGGAAAGCTAAGGCCAGCTTCTTCAGGCAGAAGTTTGCATCCTGTAGCTCCAACTCCAAAAAGTTCTGGGACACTGTGAAGTCCATGGAGAACAAGAGCACCTCCTCCCAGCTGCCCACTGCACTGAGGCTAGGAAACACGGTCTCCACCGATAAATCCATGATTATCGAAAACTTCAATAAGCACTTCTCAACGGCTGGCCATGCCTTCCGCCTGGCTACTCCAACCTCGGCCAACAGCTCCGCCCCGTAGTTCCTCACCCAAGCCTCTCCAGGTTCTCCTTTACCCAAATCCAGATAGCAGATGTTCTGAAAGAGCTGCAAAACCTGGACCCGTACAAATCAGCTGGGCTTGACAATCTGGACCCGCTATTTCTGAAACTATCTGCCGCCATTGTCGCAACCCCTATTACCAGCCTGTTCAACCTCTCTTTCATATCGTCTGAGATCCCCAAGGATTGGAAAGCTGCCGCAGTCATCCCCCTCTTCAAAGGGGGAGACACCCTGGACCCAAACTGCTATAGACCTATATCCATCCTGCCCTGCCTATCTAAGGTCTTCGAAAGCCAAGTCAACAAACAGGTCACTGACCATCTCGAATCCCACCGTACCTTCTCCGCTGTGCAATCTGGTTTCCGAGCCGGTCACGGGTGCACCTCAGCCACACTCAAGGTACTAAATGATATCATAACCGCCATCGATAAAAGACAGTACTGTGCAGCCGTCTTCATCGACCTCGCCAAGGCTTTCGACTCTGTCAATCACCAAATTCTTATCGGCAGACTCAACAGCCTCGGTTTTTCGGATGACTGCCTTGCCTGGTTCACCAATTACTTTGCAGACAGAGTTCAGTGTGTCAAATCAGAGGGCATGCTGTCCGGTCCTCTGGCAGTCTCTATGGGGGTGCCACAGGGTTCAATTCTCGGGCCGACTCTTTTCTCTGTATATATCAATGATGTTGCTCTTGCTGCGGGCGATTCCCTGATCCACCTCTACGCAGACGACACCATTCTATATACTTTCGGCCCGTCATTGGACACTGTGCTATCCAACCTCCAAACGAGCTTCAATGCCATACAGCACTCCTTCCGTGGCCTCCAACTGCTCTTAAACGCGAGTAAAACCAAATGCATGCTTTTCAACCGATCGCTGCCTGCACCCGCATGCCCGACTAGCATCACCACCCTGGATGGTTCCAACCTTGAATATGTGGACATCTATAAGTACCTAGGTGTCTGGCTAGACTGCAAACTCTCCTTCCAGACTCACATCAAACATCTCCAATCAAAAATCAAATCCAGAGTCGGCTTTCTATTCCGCAACAAAGCCTCCTTCACTCACGCTGCCAAGCTTACCCTAGTAAAACTGACTATCCTACCGATCCTCGACTTCGGCGATGTCATCTACAAAATGGCTTCCAACACTCTACTCAGCAAACTGGATGCAGTCTATCACAGTGCCATCCGTTTTGTCACTAAAGCACCTTATACCACCCACCACTGCGACTTGTATGCTCTAGTCGGCTGGCCCTCACTACATATTCGTCGCCAGACCCACTGGCTCCAGGTCATCTACAAGTCCATGCTAGGTAAAGCTCCGCCTTATCTCAGTTCACTGGTCACGATGGCAACACCCATCCGTAGCACGCGCTCCAGCAGGTGTATCTCACTGATCATCCCTAAAGCCAACACCTCATTTGGCCGCCTTTCGTTCCAGTACTCTGCTGCCTGTGACTGGAACGAATTGCAAAAATCGCTGAAGTTGGAGACTTTTATCTCCCTCTCCAACTTCAAACATCAGCTATCCGAGCAGCTAACCGATCGCTGCAGCTGTACATAGTCTATAGGTAAATAGCTCACCCTTTTTCACCTACCTCATTCCCATACTGTTTTTATACTGTTTTTATTTATTTACTTTTCTGCTCTTTTGCACACCAATATCTCTACCTGTACATGCCCATCTGATCATTTATCACTCCAGTGTTAATCTGCAAAATTGTATTATTCGCCTACCTCCTCATGCCTTTTGCACACATTGTATATAGACTGCCCATTTTTTTCTACTGTGTTATTGACTTGCTAATTGTTTACTCCATGTGTAACTCTGTGTTGTCTGTTCACACTGCTATGCTTTATCTTGGCCAGGTCGCAGTTGCAAATGAGAACTTGTTCTCAACTAGCCTACCTGGTTAAATAAAGGTGAAATAAATAAAAAATAAACACTACCGATCAAAAGTTTTCGAACACTTACCTCATTCAAGTTTTTCTTTACTTTTTAAAAACTTTTTTCTACATTACAGAATAATAATAAAGACATCAAAACTATGAAAAAAACATATGGAATCATGTAGTATCCAAAAAAGTGTTAAACAAATCAAAATATATTTTATATTTGAGATTATTCAAATAGCCACCCTTTGCCTTGACAGCTTTGCACACTCTTGGCATTCTCTCAACCAGCTTCATGAGGTAGTCACCTGGAATGCATTTCAATTAACAGGTGTGCCTTCTTAAAAGTTAATTTGTTGAATTTCTAACCCTAACACTTTTGGTTACTACATGATTCCATATGGGTTATTTCATAGTTTGGTTGTCTTCACTACTATTTTACAATGTACAAAATAGTAAAAGATAGTAAAATTGCAAATAGTAAAATAAAAACCCTTGAATGAGTAGGTGTTCTAAAACCTTTGAAAGGTTGTGTAGCTTACTTACTTTGTGTTCTTATTTCTATTTCTCGTGTGTTTTTGTTCTACCTCTATTTATTTTTGATATCGTACTACTGATATTGATTACTGCATTGTTGGGAAAGAGCAAGCAAGAAACACATTTCACTGTACTTGTGCACGTGACAAAAACATTTAACTTGAAGCAAGTACACTTCACAGAAAATATGGAGAAATGATGAAAGAAAACATTCCCTGTACATCGCTATACGCCACATTTTATATCTCAATGCCATCACGGTCTTCCCTCCAGCTGTTATGTGCCTCTGTCTCGGCTCCAGATGGGGGACTGTGTATTATGATTAAGATGCAGCTTCACAGGCCCCAATCTTATTGACTCGTACTGTAGAGCGCCGTTGCACATGCCATAATGGTTCGATTCACGAATGATGTTAGAGAGAAACTAAAATATTGGATTTCACTTATAGCTTTTGTGCTGGGTCTAATTTTCTTTTTAAATTGTTGTCTTGTAACTGATATTCAATTGAGATAAAAAAGACATGTCCTGATGTTCTTGCCAAAAATGCAAAAGATGTACAGCAGAGGGGGTTTACACTGCGTTACATAAGAGAAAAGTAGTTTTCAGAAAGAGGAGCCTGTTCCCAGTGTATCCTTTCTCTAATTCAATTACAGTTCCTTCTGTAATCATAGAGAAGAGTCAACTGCTGTTAGCAGTTAAGAAATCCATAACAGAACAGCAACATTCTTAGTACTCATGCAATGTCATTTGCTTTTCAGAATCAATCAGTTGCTATAAGCTCATCCGGGACAGATGTGGTTCTTGTACGAGTGAATTGCACTGTGCTTAATTAAAAGGACCAGGCCTGTGCGAATGGAGGTAACAGATGCTGAATTGATGTCGGAGCAATTGGAAACCAATGGACATGAGTCCCTTGAGTTCACTGTACTAAAGAGTAATGCAAGGCCTTGTGCATGAAGTCATCAACAAATTTAGAGACGAGGCCAACATTACTGTACAACTATTTTGAAGGGTACATGTTTTTCATGTCCAATGGACAACTGATTAGCAGATGAGTTTAGTGAGGAAATAATGTTTCTTAGACAAACATGAAAAGGAATTTCAAACATTGTACCGTCACTGTTAACCATGGAAGTGCATATGACTGTCAATATAGAGAGGGGCACCACATAAAATTGTGGTTGCCATGCCAATACATCACCATCAAAAACCTGTAATTTAACAGCAATCCCCTTCTAACAAGCCATTTGAGAAATTTAGGTGGTCAACCACAAAATTAGCTGGCTGAGCTTTTCTACTGTAAGGGGGAGAGGGAAAATATAAATCTGTATGGCAACCCAAGTGCAACCCTTCTCTTCAGAAATTACTAATATTTGTTCAGCCCAGAATCTATAGACAGTATATCAAGACATGGCGTTGCAAGAGAGGGCAGCAGGGACACACTGGTCATATTAATCACGCTGCCCGTGCTCCAACAGGGGCACCACCGGCCAGCAGTCTCCGTAACGGTAGCGAAAGGGGTCTCCCACTCAAGGACATGAGCTTGGCTGGTCACGGCTGTTGATTGGGTCCTAATGGAGTACCTGTTGCGCCTCTGTGAAGGTCACGTCAGTGGGCGGAACGAGACGAGGGAAGAGAGGCAGTCTGGAAACAGTGGAAGCCAAATGGACAGCCCGGTTGAAGAGTGATTTTGTTCTCTAACCCTCTCTGTTCATTTCAGACTCTTCCTTGCTGGCTTTCTCTCTTTCACTTCAAGTCAAAACTCAGTCGATATACGCACACGCCATGTCACACGCCGGGCCTACTTCTCAGTCATAAACAGCTAAAAGTGTGCCTCATCAGCATGCACTCTCGGCCAGCGTCAAGGGAGGAGGGGATTGCAAACCTCACAACGGCAGGGATAAAACACGCTCTCCTAAATGAGATTGTAAAATATGATTGGATCTATGTCAGACGAAAAACACAAATACATTATTGCTCGCAAAATGTTGAGCGTCCAATCCTCTTCGTCTGTAACTTTTGCTTGGAGGAAGAGAAGCTAGTTTTTAATCCTCCCCCCACGTGGCCCATGGCAACAACTTTTCTAACTTTAGCTCGGCGGCAATAGCAGTAGGCCCTGCAGATACATGGACCACATAATCAGCACGCCTGAGATCAGACAACACCGCCCAGAGATGAACAGACAGAAACAATGATAGAGGATAGAGGAGGGTTCTGGAGAGAAAAGAACATCATGAGTCTGGTGTGTTGTAGTCTGGAATAAAATTAGAACCCAGTCATAACTATTACCCCCAACCCCCTCCTTTTCTTTACCGAACTCTCCTCTATCGGTGTTATTTGAATCTAAAGTATTACTGATGGTCTGCCACTTCATACGGTCATATAGCAGACCAACTGCAGTACTAGAGCAACATGGTGGCACAATATGTAATATCAGGTACTAGCAACTTGTGAAGAATGTGTGTCATTTCACATCAGTAATACACTGTTTGGATTTGGTAGATAGAGCACTGCTGTATAATCCAAAATAGCTGTGATAAAAAAAACAAGCTCTCAGTAAAGTCCATATGTCCGAAAGTTGCCGTTTCCTTTCCAGGTAATAGATCTCCTTTTTATAACTGACAGTTATTCCATCGTTCGCCTCAGTTCCACATTTTTACTGTTCAACCCTGATTCACCCAGTCTGACCATGAGTTTATCAAAATATAATAATCATCCAGGAAGTTAAAATAGCCTTTAAGCGCATTGGCTGGACTACATGAACATTAGTGATAGGAGAGAAAATCAATACAGTTACATATTGTGGTAGAATTTTGGATGATATTTCAGTACTTATAAAAAAAAACTTTTATTTCCATGACTGATCAAAACATATTTTCTCATCAATCTGCAGCAGACATATACTGAGTGTACAAAACATTAGGAGCACCTGCTCTTTCCATGACAGACTGACCAGCTGAATCTAGTTGAAAGCCATGATCCCTTATTGATGTCACCTGTTAAATCCACTTCAATCAGTGTAGATGAAGGAGAGGAGACAGGTTAAAGAAGGATTTTAAAACCTCTAGATGATTGAGACATGGATTGTTTGTGTGCCATTCAAAGGGTGAGTGGGCAAGACAAAATATTTGAGTGCCTTTGAACGGGGTATGGTAGTAGGTGCCAAGCGCACCGGTTTGTGTCTAGACCGGTGTTTTCACACACACAACAGTTTTCCCATGTGTATCAATAATGGTCCACCACCCAAAGGACATCCAGCCAACTTGACACAACTGTGGGAAGCATTGGAGTCAACATGGGCAAGCATCTCCGTGGAACACTTTTGATACCTTGTAGAGTCCGTGCTCTGACAAATCGAAGCTGTTCTGAGGCAAAAGGGGGTGCAATTGGAACGGTGTTCCTAATGTTTGTACACTCAGTGTATAGTGTGCAATATGTTTGGAACGTCAGAAGGCAATACAATCGCAGTATCGAATCACAATACATGGAGAATTTTGAGAATCCCAATACATAGTGTATCGGCACATAAATATCTGGTTATCCCTGGCAATTCCCAGCCCTAAATAACATGGCAAAAGATTCTCTCTTGCTCTCTCCATATCTTTATTTCAAACGGCTGTTGTTTAGCCTTTAGGCCATTGCGGCTGCTCAGTGACATGGAGCTGGCTTCAGCCATCTTGTAGCAGCACTTACTGGTGTTGTGATCTGAGAGGATTTGACAGGTGCAATCAATATGGTAATAGCTCCACCTTGCACTCTGATAGGGTAAGTGGAAGTTCCACCATATTGCCTCTACCAATCAAAACCTCTCTGATCTCCATAAGAGCATATGGCGTAGGATCTAGGGTTAATTTGGATTCGGGCCGATCATTATCCATGTTTTTGGTTCAGGGTAATCAAAACAATTAAGGCAAACTGATACCAGTACTGAGGATAGCATCCCAATTAAAGCAATCGAAATCAGCACCACAAACCAGACAGCCTATCATTCTAAATGTTGCCTTACAATCTTATACTCAAGGCCGGAGCAAATGAAATACATTTTATTTGTCACATGCGCCGAATAGAACAGGTGTAGGTAGACCTTACCGTGAAAAGACCGTGAATAGACCTTACAGTGAAAAGACCGTGAAAAGACCTTACCGTGAAAAGACCGTGAAAAGACCGTGAATAGACCTTACCGTGAAAAGACCTTACCGTGAAAAGACCTTACTGTGAAAAGACCTTACCGTGAAAAGACCTTACCGTGAAAAGACCTTACCGTGAAAAGACCGTGAATAGACCTTACAGTGAAAAGACCGTGAAAAGACCTTACCGTGAAAAGACCGTGAAAAGACCTTACTGTGAAAAGACCGTGAATAGACCTTACTGTGAAAAGACCTTACCGTGAAAAGACCTTACTGTGAAAAGACCTTACTGTGAAAAGACCTTACCGTGAAAAGACCGTGAATAGACCTTACCGTGAAAAGACCTTACCGTGAAAAGACCGTGAATAGACCTTACTGTGAAAAGACCGTGAATAGTCCTTACCGTGAAAAGGCCGTGAATAGACCTTACCGTGAATAGACCTTACCGTGAAAAAACCTTACCGTGAATAGACCTTACTGTGAAAAGACCGTGAATAGACCTTACCGTGAAAAGACCGTGAATAGACCTAACCGTGAAAAGACCGTGAATAGACCTAACCGTGAAAAGACCGTGAATAGACCTTATCGTGAAAAGACCGTGAATAGACCTTACCGTGAAAAGACCTTACCGTGAAAAGACCGTGAATAGACCTTACCGTGAAAAGACCGTGAATAGACCTTACCGTGAAAAGACCTTACCATGAAGACCTTACCGTGAATAGACCTTACCGTGAAAAGACCTTACCGTGAAAAGACCGTGAATAGACCTTACCGTGAAAAGACCGTGAATAGACCTTACCGTGAAAAGACCGTGAATAGACCTTACCGTGAAAAGACCTTACCATGAAGACCTTACCATGAATAGACCTTACCGTGAAAAGACCTTACCGTGAAAAGACCTTACCGTGAAAAGACCTTACCGTGAAAAGACCATGAATAGACCTTACCGTGAAAAGGCAGTGAATAGACCTTACCGTGAATAGTCCTTACCGTGAAAAGGCCGTGAATAGACCTTACCGTGAATAGACCTTACCGTGAATAGACCTTACCGTGAAAAAACCTTACCGTGAAAAGACCGTGAATAGACCTTACCGTGAAAAGACCGTGAATAGACCTTATCGTGAAAAGACCATGAATAGACCTTACCGTGTGTGACGTAGAAGTCCGTCACTGGCCGCGGGCAGCATTTGGTTCTTTAACGCACACACATATTCATCACTCCTCCCTGCGCCATTATAAGATAAGTTAACAATGTGGGTCGACACACAAATTAACTTCTGTCTTGGTGCATGCATTTCACACTTGTCAATGTTCATATTTGAGAGATACAATAATTATTATACTTATCAATGTTGTGGATGAGCGCATTGTTTGTTTGTTCTGTTCCTCTCTCTCCATCTCTGTAGCTTCCGGGTATGCTGGAAAAGGACCCGAGCTAAGGGAATTGGGTTGGCTTTATAGTGCCTGTCCCAAATGGCTCATTAATGCATATGGGCATATTGAAAGATATTGTCAGTAGTGATGTAATGTTGTAAATGTTATGTTGTGATATTGTTTAAAACCGTGTTGCAATGTATATCCTTTAGTATGTTTAGTTCATGGAAAATGTAGGTTTGTATTGTTAATTGATTAATTAACCAGGGTTAATTGTTCTGAGGGGAGGGGCTAGCCCTACAAAAGGAGCCTCTCTTTCAGTCATGGTGGAGGGTTATTTTGGATTGAGCTGTGGATGGGGCAGCATTGTTTTTAAGCTGTCCCATAAGGTAGACGTTGATGGCAGTACTGTTGTTTTTTGTTCCGGAATTCACTTGTAAATAAACACCTTTGCACAGAAGAACTTTTGCGGTTCCGCCATCTTTTTATTTTGTTAGAGGTTAGGTTATCCAGTTTAGCCTTCTGGCCTACTCTACGTGACACCGTGAAAAGACCGTGAATAGACCTTACCGTGAATAGACCTTACCGTGAAAAGACCTTACCGTGAAAAGACCATGAATAGACCTTACCGTGAAAAGACCGTGAATAGACCTTACCGTGAAAAGACCGTGAATAGACCTTACCGTGAAAAGACTGTGAATAGACCTTACCGTGAATAGACTGTGAATAGACCTTACCGTGAATAGACCTTACTGTGAAAAGACCTTACCGTGAATAGACCTTACTGTGAAAAGACCGTGAATAGACCTTACCGTGAAAAGACCTTACCGTGAAAAGACTGTGAATAGACCTTACCGTGAATAGACCTTACTGTGAAAAGACCGTGAATAGACCTTACCGTGAAAAGACCGTGAATAGACCTTACCATGAAAAGACCGTGAATAGACCTTACCGTGAAAAGACCGTGAATAGATCTTACCGTGAAAAGACCGTGAATAGACCTTACCGTGAAAAGACCGTGAATAGACCTTACCGTGAAAAGACCGTGAATAGACCTTACTGTGAAAAGACCGTGAATAGACCTTACCGTGAAAAGACCGTGAATAGACCTTACTGTGAAAAGGTTGCCCTGGATTTTGACTAAGTAAAGTAACTCTGAAATAAAACGGTAACTGGCCACGTCCAATGGCACCCATAAAATCAAGCCCGATATGCACATACTCCTCTAACTCTGGCTCTGACCCTGGCTGTGAGCTTGTTGAGGGTCCGTGTAAACAGAATGAGAGGTCTGCTCCTGTTGGTGCTCTGGGACTTATCTCAGTGTGATAGAGTAGCTCATGTATCCAAAAGCCAACCTGCACTTCCACAGGGGTGTGTGTGGGTGCGTGCTCGAAGTGTACAAAAGCTGTGGTGTATGTGTGTACAGTTATGTCCAGTTAAGCGCTGTGCCAAAGAGGTTAGGGACCTGAGAAGACGACAGTAGTAGTGCTTTCAATACAGAGATGGTGAAGTCAAGAGAGGAGATTGAACTGGACAGAGGAAGCAAAGAAAGACAAGGGAGGGAGGGGGAGAAAAAAGGAGGGATGGACAGGATGTGAGGGGCTGATCCATCAGCGGTGGCCATCTGGGAGTGACGGGGAGCGTCTGGAGTGCGTCACGGCCGGTGACGGGGCTGGGAACGACTGACGATGTTATTGTGTACTCTCACTCTCATTCAGCACGTGGACCAGAGGAGGCTCTGCATTCAACTACTGAGCCTATAGCATGGATGGATGAAAGAAAGATGTGCATTGCTTACTGCACGCATTAATTCACCAATGCACTGCAAGGTGAATCAATCTAAGTGCTGTTCTACTACTGCTTCTAAACTGTAGAACAGGGATCAACAAATATACTGAACAAAAATATAAAATGCAACATTCAAAGATTTTACTGAGTTGCAGTTCATCTAAGGATATCAGTCAATTGAAATAAATAAATGAGGCCCTAATCTATGGATTTTAAATGACTTGGAATACAGATATGCATCTGTTGAGTATGCAGGACATGGAAGAACTGGGACATTTCCAGCTTCCAGGAATGAATGGGGCCGTTCATTATCATGATGATGGCGAGGTGATGGCGGCTGATGAATGTCAGGACGATGGGCTGCAGGATCTCAACATGGTATCTCTGTGCATTCAAATTGCCATAGATAAAATGCAATTGTGTTCGTTGTCCGTAGCTTATGCCTGCCCATACCATAACCCCACCGCCACCATGAGGCACCGAGTTCACAACGTTGACATCAGCAAACTGCTCCATACAAGTGCTCTGCGGTTGTGAGGCCAGTTGGACATATTGCCAAATTCTCTAAAACGACGTTGAAGGTGGCTTATGGTAGAGAAATCAATTAAATTGTCTGGCAACAGCTCTGGTGGACATTCCTGCAATCAGCATGCCAATTGCACACTTCCTCAAAACTTGAGACATCTGTAGCATTGTGTTGTGTGACAACTGCACATTTTAGAGTGGCCTTTTATTATAATATAATAATAATATATGCCATTTAGCAGACGCTTTTATCCAAAGCGACTTACAGTCATGTGTGCATACATTCTACGTATGGGTGGTCCCGGGGATCGAACCCACTACCCTGGCGTTACAAGCGCCATGCTCTACCAACTGAGCTACAGAAGGACCACAAGGTTCCCCTGTGTAATGATCATGCTGTTGAATCAGCTTCTTGATATGCCACACATGTCAGGTGCATGGATTATCTTGGCAAAGACTAAATGCTCACTAACAGGGATGTAAACCACATTTGAGAGAAATAAGCTTTTAGAACGTATGGAACATTCCTGGGGTGTTTTATTTCAGCTCATGAAACATGGGATCAACACTACATGTTGCGTATATATTTTTGTTCAGTGTAGATTCAGCCGCGAGTCGTTTTTTTCTTGAGCAGATGATCGGGGGCCGGAACATAATTACAAATAGATATAATTATTGACTAAAACAATTTCAAACCTTGCATATATTTGTATACGATCACGTCTCTCTATTATGCGTGGGAAAACATTTCCAAAATGTAAATCAATTGAAGCTGATTTTCTGGCTCAGAAAACTTGGTGGGCTAAATAAAACCACCTGTGGGCCAAATTCTACGATGGCCCGTCAAATTGTGTCTCTTTCTGGAACACAGAACCGTCTCTTCAATCCCAGACTGTGTCTACGGGTGGATTGGTTCCGGTACTTTGCTGATGGGAGAGAGGGGAGCTAATTTCTTGGGCTGAGTGCGGTGCAGCTGGGATGGGCCACAGTATCTCATGGCCTGGGTCCCATGAATGTTTAATGGGGCTGGAGGAGCCGGCGCGGAGGAAGCTGACTGCACTGCATCAGTGGCCGGCTGTAAGATGAGACGGGGGAGGAAGTGGGCCCGCCAGAAGGGGGTTAGGTGCAGAGGGGGAGGCACAGCACTCTGTGCAAGCACACGCTCTGCGTATGGGAAGACACAGTACCAAAATGCTACACACTAGCACAGACACTTTACAGTGCAAACATGCAGATACACTCAGGGCTCACACACACACACACACACACACACACACACACACACACACACACACACACACACACACACACTCCAAAGACGGTGTATTGCTCTGCCTAACAAATGGATTCAAGCATTTATCGGAGTGTGTGTGAGTGAGTGCAAGGCAGTTCATAGGCCCTTCTAACGGCTTTGCCTGCCTGCCTTTCTGTCTGTGTGAGTGACTGACAGTGGCTGGGCTCACAGAGTGATGACAGAGCAAGCAGCGTTGCAGTGTTCTCTCCTTGTGTCTGGCCAGGGCTCTGATGGGAACAAGAACACTGACAACCCGGGCAAAGTGCTTCCTCTGAGCAAAAAATGTGCTTGAGACAGAAACCTCCAGCTTCTGTCAACCTTTAAAGGAGGACACCGTGTATCGGGGAACAAACTGTCTGCTTCCTACTGACAAAGTTCAGCATTGAGGAGATTCACAGTCTGGAGTCACAATGTGGAGTGTTGAATGACAAACGTCTAAAATCATGACAGCGTCATGCCTGAGGTTGGTTGAGGCTTATATGATCCCCGCCCTTTGGTCTTTACACTAATGTTCCCTCTTTCTCCCAGTTAATTTCTGTCTAGGCTATCCCCATCAATAAAACTGGAGAATAAATACAAAATATTGTATTTTTTATAATTATGACAGTGTTGCTAAACACTCCTGTACATGGACCAGTAACAGTGTCTTTTTTAGCTTACGGCACCTGGTATTCCCAGGGAGTCTCCCGTCCCAGTACTAACCAGGCATGTTCAGGGTGGGATGGCCACCAAAAAATGTTTACACTTTTTCTCCCCGAAATTCGTCGCTTGGCTCATCTCTGCAACTCCTCAATGGGCTCGGGAAAGGCAAAGTTCGAGTCATGCGTGCTCCAAAACATGACCTGCCTAGCTGCATATTTCTTATCACACTGCTCGCTTAACCCGGATGTCAGCCGCACCAATGTGTCAAAGGAAACACTGTTCATCTGACAACCGGAGTCAGCTTGCAGGTGCCCGGCCCTGCCACAAGTAGTTGTTAAAGGACGATGAGCCAATGAAAGCCCCACTGGCCAAACCCTCCCCTACCCCGGACGGCACTGGGCCAATTGTGTACCGTCCTATGGGGCTGCCGGTCACGGCCGGTTGTGGGCTTCAGCACTGCGGTGCAGTACATTTGACTGTTGCACCACCCAGGACCAGTGTTCTGTGGGACGTTACTGACTGGTCCATCAGATACCGTAGTTATCCGACATCAGTTTCTTTCCTTTCTGGATTCCGTAGCATTTTGTTGTGGTGGTTGCGGCCCAAAACGCTTGAATTGTCAGATATGTCTTGATATGACTTTCACAAATGTGCTGACTGGGGAAACGTTTCTTGACATGTTCTTGATTGAACCATTTTATTCTGTAAAAGTGTGGTGATTGGTTAAAATTGAGAGCTCTATTTTTGTATTGATCGGACAGTTATATTATTATGATTTGACTGTTTTATGTGGGGCTAATGCAGTGATAGGACACATTTTCAAGTCATCGCATAATATGCGGGAACTGTTGATTTAGCTAAATAAAATAGTTAAAACGACTTAATAAAAAAAAATGGCAATTGCTAAATCCCGGAGGGACTGATCAACAGTCAGTTCCCAGGTGAAATTTAAATGGAACAGGTCATCAGTGGCAGAACACCAAAGCCCTCTAAGCCCCTAATTTCATACTTTTTGTTTGAGGAGAGACAGGACCTACTGTAAATCCAACATTGTAATGTGCAACACAGCTCCCTCCATCAGCATCATATTGGCACGAGTTTGTGCACAGACAGCACATTGCAAGTTGTTTCTGAAATAGGATTGCCTTGGAAGTTTTGTTCTCCCAAAAATTACAGTTCATATAAAGGAAATCAGTCAACTGATAAATTCTGATAGGCTGAAGAAGCCAGATGTGAAGGTACTGGGCTGGCGTAGTTACACATGGTCTGCGATAGTGAGGGCGGTTGGACGTACTGGCAAATTCTCTAAAATGACATTGGAGGCGTCTTATGGTAGAGAAATTAAGATTAAAATCTCTGGCAACAGCTGTCAGATTAATGTAAAATAATGAAAACATTTACATGCTTAGCAAGAACGATTTCCCTAATAATCCTTTTTACATGGACACATCTGAAATCAGGCTACCTGATGGCTCTCTGATAAATGCTGAAAATCTCCAATCAAAATAAACATTCTTCCACAGCGACCATGTTATTTTTAGTAAACATATCTGATTCTTACTTCGGACATATAAAGTTTGTATGTTAAAACTACTTTGAAGATGCTAGTCGGCTGGTGCTAGTCGGCTGGTGCTAGTCGGCTGGTGCTAGTCGGCTGGTGCTAGTACATGTGCAAATCAAATACACCGCTGGAACGCCGTTTTAAGGTGCTTACATGTCCCAATAATTCTAAAGACTTTACAGAAAAAACAGGTGTTTTAATCGGCGTATGCTTAGTTCGATTTTGACCTGACGCCGATTAAGATAAGCAGAGTAAGGTGTTTAAATGCCTACTGCCATAATCAGTTTAATGTTGAATTATTCCTGTGCACCTAAACATACTCAATATATTCCAGGTGATGCCTGAGAATGTGTTCAGTCAATTTACCTGGTAAAATAACGGATACATTTTTAAAAAAATGCCCACTATATTCTAACTATAAAATGATATGAATCATTATATTTCCATGATTCCAACAGTTCACCAATTACCTAGGCCTAGATCTTTTGCCCATGTAATGTAGCTAGCTCTATGAGGCACATTGTGGAAATGCAGAAATTTATGAAAATGCTGAAAATTAAGTTGGATTGAACAGTATAAAACATTCAGAATGGTGAAAGCCCCATTTAAAATCAATTAAAATGTGTGTTTCCACCTTAGGGTCATGAACTACTCATAAAGTATATTTAGAACTTTTATTCCGTTAAATACAGTCCTACCGTGAAAAATAGTGATATGATAATTTGGCCATATCACCCAGCCCTTTGCTGGCGTTTTTGAGTGTGGAGGGAGACGCGGTAGTGTGCGAGTCGTCTCTTGGCCTGTGTACAAACATGTCTGCTTCCTACTCTGCCACAGCTGCAGCCACTCTGATCTCCTAAAGGATGGAGACAGGAGCTGATAGTTTGTAGCCATTGATCGACGTGTACACGTTATACTTGTCCTAATACGCATCAACCGGCCTGTTGCATGGCCCACAGACCCTGCGGAGGGATCGCACTCTGAGCCACGGTTGCTTCCGGCCTATTACCTGACTCGCAGTCGACTGTAAGGGTGTTGTTTAGAGGCGCAAGTGTGCCCTCATATGTTTGCGAAGCATGTCCTCTTGTCACAGCTCAGTCAGCTTCGAGCTGTCCAAGCTTGTAATCACTTGGGTCAAAGGCTGCAAAGTGAGAATACAGATCAGACAGATTGTCCAGAATATCAATTGTTGTGGCAGAGGCTTTTTCAATGGTGAGAAGTCCCACACGCTGTTTGAACTAAACATCTTTCCTAGCTTTTCAGTTCACAGCTTGGCTGTCGATGGCATGAGGGTGGCTCCCCCACTCCTGCTGAACTGCCCTGTCTTGATGGACACAAGCTTGATGCGGTTAAACGCCATGCCCGCTGGTGGTTGGCCATCCTGCCTATGCTGTCGTGATTTGTTTGAACTCATTTGAACCATGAGATTACTCCCCAGGCCCTCAGGTTGGTAAGGTACCGCTCCTCTGACTGACTTGTCGATTTCACAAAGGTGATCATTGATTCATTGTCTCTGTTGGCGCCATAGACCCAAGTGAATAGCATTTGCCTACCCAGTACCAGAAACTGAGTGTCAGAGAAGTGCATGGGTCAAAATGTTGAGATGTTCTCCAGCAGTTTCATCACTGTACTGCAATGTGTTTTATAGCATAAATTACAGTTTATAGGCCTGTTAAAAGGATATTTAGAAATGTTGGCAATGCCCTTTATCTACTTCCCCAGAGTCAGATGAAATCGTGGATACAAGTTTTGTGTCTGCGTGCAGTTTGAAGGTAGTTGATATCTAGTGCTAGCGCAATGACTAGATGTCTATGGTATCTGTTGACTTCCGGCCATTGGCTAACGCCCGTTAGCATTGTCTCACATACCTACCTCTAACTTCCTTCATACTGGACACAGATACATAACAATGGGATCTACAAGTTCATCTGACTGGGGAAGTAGATCTTCCAAAATATCTCTTTTGTGTTAGATTCATTCCAATATGTTAAATTAATTACAATATGCCTCTGATCAGTGCTATAACCCACTCAAAAAGATGGGTGGAAATTATTAATAGTACCTGGCAGGAACAGCTGGGATGAATTGGACCCATTTAGTGTCAAAACCACATCTGCTGATTAAGACTAAAGTATTCAATACAAGCAAATAGTCTAGGTAACGGAGCTGAACGTAATATAGCTGAAATGTCTGGCCAGTAACTGATAAGCCTAGTTCTCTATATTCTGTCCGTCTGTCCCTCAGCCAAGTTCTTTGTCTACGATCTGCCGTATATGATGAATAATACAGGAGGACACAGTCCAGTGATTGCAAGAATGTGTTGACTGTGTGTGCACTTGTCCCAATGTGTTTCTGTTGGTGTGTGCATATGTTTTTATGACGTGTGCATACAAAAATGTGTGCATGAGTGTTGGTATATGCGGAAGTGGGTACATGGGTTTGTGTGTGGAGGAGTGACTGTTGTAGATTAGTTTGTATTGCATACGCCTTCGTGAAGTGTGTGTTTTAGAGTATATGTGTGAGGGTTCATATGCATCCATGGCGATGGAAAGCCTCCATCTGCATTTTTGTGGAGGCTGGCATATGCGCCACAGATAGAAATACAGGGCCCCAAGCATAGCAGCCCAATAACTGCCTGTAATCTACACCTCTTTGGCAGCGGCCTCGCCTCTATCCAGAACCATGTATTACTCGCCATCATACTGTACATGCATTTCCACACACTACCTGTTTTTGGGAGTATGTACAGTGCTGTAAAAAAGTATTTGCACCCTTTCTCCATTTGTGCATATTTTTGACACTGAATGTTATCAGATCTTCAACCAAAAACTAATATTAGATAAAGGGAACCTGATTGTACAAATATTACAACCATTTTGATTTTTTTATATATACAAAGTTTTGTAACACTCAATAACTGTTTGCACGACCTTTCGCTGCAATGACTGTAACCAAACACTTCCTGTAGTTGTTGATCAGTCTAAAACATTGCTGTGGAGGAATGAACTAATCAAAGTCCAGACCTAAACCTGATTTGAGATGTTGTGGCAGGACCTGAAACAAGCAGTTCATGCTCGAACACCAACGAATGTCACGGAGTTAAATCACTTCTGCATAGAAGTGTGGGCCAAAATGCCTCCACAGTGATGTGAGAGACTGATCAACAACTACAGGAAGTGTTTGGTTGCAGCTAAAGGTGACACAACCAGTTGATGAGTGTAAGAGGGCAATTACTTTTCAACACAGGGACATTGGGTGTTGCATAATGTTGTTTATTAAAACAATTAAATAAGTATCCAATGTTTGTTATTTGTTCCCATTAACTAATATTAGGTTTTGGTTGAAGATCTGATAACGTTCAATGTAAAATAACATGCAACAATAGAGAAAATCAGAAAGGAGGCAAACACTTTTTCACGGCACTGTATGTGCAGCCAGGCACCACCAGTACCCCTAGCCTGGGGTTATTTGGCAGCTTGGGCCAACTCTGCGGCAGCTGTCCACACGCTGAATAAGGAGATTAAGACATCTTATCCTCCATGCCCGTGATTTGAAGGGCCGTGTTTGGAATTTCATGCTACTGTTCTCTACCTAATTGGCCTGTGTGCTCCGTTTACTCCTGGCTTCGGTTGTGGTGGTAACTATACTAAACAAAAATATAATTGGAACATGTAAAGTGTCAGGCACATGTTTCACGAGATTAAATAAAGGATCCCAGAAATGTTTCATAAGCACAAATGTATTTCTCTCAAATTTTGTGCAGAAGTTTGTTTACATCCCTTTCTCCTTTGCCAAGATAATGCATCCACCTGACAGGTTTGGCATATCAAGAAGCTGATTAAATAGTATGACCATTACACATGTGCACCTTGTGCTGGGGACAATAAAAGGCCACTCTAAAAGGTGCCATTTTGTCACACAACAATATGCCACTGATGTCTCAAGTTTTGAGGGAGTGTGCAATTGGCATGCATACTACAGGAATGTCCACCAACTGTGGGTTTGTACAACTGAAGAATTTCTGCACAAACTGTCAGAAACCTTCAAGGACGCTCATCTGTGTGCTCGTTGTCTTAACCTGAGGTTCGGCATCGTAACGGACTTCAGTGGGCAAATGCAAAGGGTGGCTACTTTGAAGAATCTCAAATATATTTTGACTTGTTTAACACTTTTTTGGTTACTACATGATTCCATGTGTGTTATTTCATAGTTTTGATGTCTTCACTATTTTCTACGATGTATAAAACAGAAACTAAAGAAAGTCCCTTGGATGAGTAGGTGTGTCCAAACTTTTGACTGGTACTATATAAAAGTGTTAAATAAAAATATTTTATATTTGAGATTCTTCAAAGTAGCTGCCCATTGCCTTGATGACAGCTTTGCACACTTGGCATTCTCTCAAGCAGCTTCATGAGGTAGTTACCTGGAATGCATTTCAATTAACAGGTGTGCCTTGTTAAAAGTTCATTTGTTGAATTTCTTTCCTTAATGCGTTTGAGCAAATAAGTTGTGTTCTGACAAGAAAGGGGTGGTATACAGAAGATGGTCTTTTACCAAATAGGGCTAAGTCCATATTATGGCAAGAATAGCTCAAATAAGCAAAGAGAAACGACAGTCCATCATTTCTTTGAGACATGAAGGTCAGTCAATGCAGAACATTTCAATAACGTAAAGTTTCTTCAAGTGCAGTCGCAAAAAGCATCAAGCTCTATGATGAAACTGTCTCTCATGAGGACCGCCACAGGAAAGGAAGACCCAGTGTTACCTCTGCTGCAGAGGATAAGTTCATTCGAGTTACCAGCCTCAGAAATTGCAGCCCAAATAAATGCTTCACATAGCTCAAGTAACAGACACATCAACATCAAATGTTCAGAGAAGACTGAGTGAATCAGGCCTTCATGGTCGAACTGCTGCAAAGAAATCACTAGTAAAGGACACCAATAAGAAGAAGAGACTTGCTTGAGCCAAGAACCACAAGCAATGTACATTAGACCGTTGGAAATCTGTCCTTTGGTCTGATGAGTCCAAATTTGCGATTTTTAGTTCCAACTGCCGTGTCTTTGTGAAATGCAGAGTAGGGGAACGGATGCTCTCCACATGTGTAGTTACGACCGTGAAGCATGAAAAAGGAGGTGTGATGGTGTGGGGGCGCTGTGATGGTGACGCTGTCTGTAGCCAGCAACCAGCATGGCTATCACAGCATTCTGCAGTGATACGCCATCGCATCTGGTTTGCGCTTCGTGGGACTATCATTTGTTTTTCAACAGGACAATGAGGGCATCTAGCTTAGATTGTATGACGGCCGTGGTGTTAAGCATGTCCCAGTTTAGGTCACCTAACAGTACGAACTCTGAAGATAGATGGGCGGCGTCCAGGGCACAGCTGGGGGCCGAAGGGGGTCTATAACAAGCGGCAACGGTGAGAGACTTGTGGTGGATTTTTTAAAGTAGAAGCTCGACTTGTTTGGGCACAGACCTGTAAAGTATGACAGAACTCTGCAGGCTCTCTCTGCAGTAGATTGCAACTCCGCCCCCTTTGGCAGTTCTATCTTGTCAGAAAATGTTATAGTTAGGGATGGAAATTTCAGGATTTTTGGTGGCCTTCCAAAGCCACGATTCAGACATGGCTAGGACATCCGGGTTGGCAGAATGTGCTAAAGCAGTGAATAAAACAAACTTAGGGAGGAGGCTTCTAATGTTGACAATGCATGAAACCAAGGCTTTTACATCACCAGAGGAACAGATGAGGAGTAGGATAAGGGTATGGCTAAAGGCTATAAGAACTGGTCATCTCGTGCATTCGGAACAGAGAGTAAAAGAGCAGATTTCTGGGCGTGGAAGAATAGATTCAAGGCATAATGTACAGACAAGGGTATGGCAGGATGTGAATGCAGTGGAGGTAAACCTCATTGAGTAATGAGAGGTTTTGTCTCAAAAGGCACCATTTAAGCCAGGTGAGGTCACCACATGTGTAGGGAGTAGAACAAAAGGGCTAGCTAAGGCATATTGAGCAGAGTTGTAGGCTCTACAGTGAAATAAGACAATAATCACAAACCAAAACAGCAACAGACACATTGCAAAAGGCATATTGACATTAGGGAGAGGCATGTGTAGCCAAGTGATCATAGGGTCCAGTGAGTAGCTAGGCGAGCTGGAGACATGGCGATTCAGACCGTGTCTGTGTTCTTTTGCCTATCTTAATCTTCTCTTTTTATTGGCCAGTCTGAGATATGGCTTTTTCTTTGCAACTCTGACTAGGCCAGCATCCCTGAATCGCCTTTTCACTGTTGACATTGAGATGGGTGTTTTGCGGGTACTATTTATTGAAGCTGCCAGTTGAGGACTTGGGGTGGCAGTGTAGCCTAGTGGTTACAGCATTGGACTAGTAACTGGAAAGTTGCAAGTTCAAACCCCCGTGCTGGCAAGGTACAAATCTGTTGTTCTGCCCCTGAACAGGCAGTTAACCCATTGTTCCTAGGCCGTCATTGAAAATAAGAATGTGTTCTTAACCGACTTGCCTGGTTAAATAAAGATAAAAAATAAAATAAACTTGTGAGGCGTCTGTTTCTCAAACTAGACACTCAAATGTACTTGTCCTCTTTCTCAGTTGTGCACCTGGCCAGTTTGTGCTGTTCTGTGAAAGGGAGTAGTGTTGTACGAGATCATCAGTTTCTTGGCCATTTCTCGCATGGAATAGCCTTAATTTCTCAGAACAAGAATAGACTGACGAGTTTCAGAATAAAGTTTTTCGTTTTGAGCCTGTAATCGAACCCACAAATGCTGATGATCCATTTACTCAACTAGCATAAATAAGGACAGTTTTATTGCTTCTTTTAATCAGAACAGTTTTCAGCTGTGCTAACATAATTGCACAAGGGTTTTCTAATGATCAATTAGCCTTTTAAAATGATAGCCAGTCCAAGTTCAACACAACGTGCCATTGGAACACAGGAGTGATGGTTGCTGATAATGGGACTCTGTATGCCTATGTAGATGTTCCATAAAAAAGCTGCCGTTTCCAGCTGCAATAGTCATTTACAAAATTAACAATGTCTACACTGTATTTCTGATCAATTGTATGTGTTTTTTGAAGGAGAAAAAATGTGCTTTTCTTTCAAAAGTGACCCCAAACTAGTGTATATTCTAATAATACAAAATAAAACATTGAAAATCAACCTAGTTTCAAAAAAGTTTCAGTTTAGTAGACTGTCGAGGAAATTAGACCAAATTTTATGCTTGTGCCCATTGCTTCTAAAAATGATTCTTTCAGCACTGACATTGCTCCCATACCACCACACAGGCAGTGTTGCAGCGCGAGGTGGAACAGCTATAATGTTAGGATTCAGATTTCTTTGTGCATTACCAGAAATGAAACAAAATGTCAGAAATACCTTGAAAACAGCTATGACAGCATTTACATTGCTATAAATCACAACTCGCACATGTTCCCATACTTGACAATTTTATTAACTGATCACACTGTTGAGCCCAGAGTGTTACCATGCACCAATGTGGCTGGTGAATTAGACATTCTTACGAGCCAATGGCAAAATCTACTCAGGTTTGGCAGGTGGAGGGTGATAATTTTAGGCCCTGAGTATAACACAGGATAGCTGTTATTTTTCATATAACTAGAATCAGATGAACAACAAAAAGAAATATACAGGAGCGCAGTGGGAAAGTCAGTAAAAAGTGTCTCACTCATTATCACTGCAACAGGCCACAGAGAAACAGGCATATGGGCAGGGCAGACACTTTCATTTCAGGAATTATGAAGATAATGCACCTTACTGTTTGACCAAATAATTTAATCTCTAAATAGTTAACTGGCTAGCTAACAAGTGAGCTAACTAGCCAAGCTACAAGCAATGTTTCGAATTGTCCATCTTACTGCACTATGCTCTCATCTTGCCACTGCCGAGCACATCACGCTCACACACAGACTTATAGGCTTCATGTGGTGCTCTTTATCATCTTGAAAAATGCACCTCGGTAGGAGTAAGCTATAATTTAATATACATATTTGTCTTCTGATTTTGCAGCTGCACAACTCTGTGGATTCAGATCTCTCTTTTACTGTGGAAAGCCTTTGAGGTGCAAGATATTTTTAGGACATTGAATTCCACAGCTTGTCCTTTGATACACAAGACACTTGCTTGACCTTCAGGCAGTTTGGCAAGTTGTCCTGGCACTCCTGTCTGTCTGCGTGTCACATATCAGTTTGCAAACAATGTAAACAAATTATTTAGTTAATAAAGCCACGTATAAATATGGTCCATTATTTGATTTCTTGAGTAAGACAGCTCCAAAATGCAGGTGTTTCAGCCTAGCTCAGTGCTTTTTGTGGTGGTAGGGCAGCCAATGGAAAATACAGAGTGTAACATGCTGACCACACCGCTCACGTTGCAAAATAAATGTACACATACATGTTATTCGATCATTGCACCCACACTGCTCCTGTGCGTCAGCAAACGTCTGGGTGACCAGGCGCTAAAATAGAAATTGGTTCTATTAGTGACGCTCAGCAAGTCCGGCCTCTCCCATCTCCTCATTAAGTTTTAAGGAGCATATACTGTACCCACGTGGGTGATTGAAAGACGAACTTAGGCCCACACTCCGGTAGATTGTAGTTACACTGTAAAGTTCATTGCCAACTGCCATATAAAGTCCAAAGAAGAAAAAGAAGCCTTAAGGAAAAAGGAGAGATGATGAGCAATGTATTCGGTTTACCTGTGGATTAATTGTCCGAGTTGAGGACCTTATGCATTTCAGGGAAAATAACAACCCAATGTTTATATACCAGGACAAATTAGCTAGCAACAGCAAGCTAGCTATTTAAATGGTCATACATGTTTAATATTTTTTGACCGGTCCCCAAATTAATATATTTGGTTCAGAGTTTGTTTTGATATTTCAACCTGCGTGTCCTGATTTGCTTCTGGTGTGGGTGAACAAAATGAATGTGCGCACTTCCGGTTTGGTCAGCATGTAAGGGTTGGTAATGTTCTTAAGTTGTCACTCATGGAAAAACTACGGGGAGAGTTCGAAAATTCAACCCCCTTGGGTGCTGCCACAGAGTTCAATTAGAAGTGCTCAATGTCATTGGCCACCGATAAAATGACGTAAAATCACGTTATATCAACTGTTTTTTTGATTGGATTGATCATGTCAACATCATCATTTCAAAATCTTAGCTAGCTTTCATCATCATGAATCAAGTCAACAATCTACTGGCAAATCCTTTTCAACCTTTCATATGAAGAGAAATTATAGATAATGTATCGGAGCTCATCGCCCATTGGACATTACACAACAAGTTGGAAATCGCAAATTCAACAATGAGTGATTTGGAAGGAATCAGTGGCGCCGAAGAAGATGGTCGCTGTTTTACGATCCCGTAACCAATTGTTTTCTTGCGTTATTTGTAACTTATTTTGTACATAATGTTTCTGCCACCGCGTCTTATGACCGAAAAGAGCTTCTTGATATCAGAACAGGGATTACACACCCCGTACTGAAGGAATTCTTCTTCAACGAGTTAGATGGGAAGGATTTAGTCCAGACACCCGATAAGGCCCTCATCCCCGTCATTCGCAGGAGGAAAAGTCAAGAGGTATCATGGACAATGGTCCGGGTGCCTTGTTAGGATCGGTCACCGAGAGGATAATCCTTTACCGTCGGTCCTATTAGCCAACATACAATCAATCGATAATAAAATTGACTAACTACCGAGCACGCATATTCTACCAACAGGACATTAAAAACTGTAATATCTTATGTTTCACCGAGTCGTAGCTGAATGATGACATGATTAACATACAGCTGGCGGGATTTACGCTTTTTCCGCAGGAAAGAACAGCAGCCTCTGTCTGGTAAGACAAGGGGCGGCGGCCTATGCATATTTGCCTGCGGTAGAGTTTCTCATGATAAGCTGTAGACCACACTATTTACCAAGAGAGTTTACATCTATATTTTCCGTAGCCGTCTATATACCACCGCAGACCGATGCTGGCACTAAGACCGCACTCAATGAGCTGTATACGGCCATAAGCAAACAAGAAAACACTCATCCAGAGGCGGCGGTCCTAGTGGTCGGGGACTTTAATGCAGGGAAACTTAAATCAGTTTTACCTCATTTTACCCCTTAAATCAGTTTTACCCCTATCAGCATGTTAAATGTGCAACCATAAGTTAAAAAATTTTTTTTTTTAACTCTAGACCTTTACTCGTCTCCACACACAGAGACGCGTACAAAGCTCTCTCGCCCTTAATTTGGCAAATCTGACCATAATTCTATCCTCCTTATTCCTGCTTACAAGCAAAAACTAAATCAGGAAACACCAGTAACTCGGTCAATAAGAAAGTGGTCAGATAAAGTAGATGCTAAGCTACAGGACTGTTTTGCTAGCAGACTGGAATATGTTTCAGGATTCTTCCGGTGGCATTGAGGAGTACACCACATCACTCACTGGCTTCATCAATAAGTGCATCTGTGACGTCGTTCCCACAGTGACCGTACATACACACCCCAATCAGAAGCCATGGATTACAGGCAACATCTGCACTGAGCTAAAGGGTAGAGTTGCCTCTTTCAAGGAGCGGGACTCTAACCCGAAAGCTTATAAGAAATCCTGCTATGCCATCTGACGAACCATCAAACAAGCAAAGCATCAACACAGGACTAAGATCGAATCGCACTACACTGGCTCCGACGCTTGTCGGATGTGGCAGGGCTTGCAAATTATTACAGACAAAAGGGAAGCACAACCATGAGCTGCCCAGTGACACGAACCTACCAGATGAGCTAAATTACTTCTAATCTCGCTTCGAGACAAGTAACACTGAAACATGCATGAGAGCACCAGCTTTTCCAGACAACTGTGTGATCACGCTTTCTGTAGCCTATGTGAGTAAGACATTTAAACAGGTCAACATTCACAAAGCCAGGCCTCCCGGGTGGCGCAGTGGTTAAGGGCACTGTACTGCAGCGCCAGCTGTGCCATCAGAGACTCTGGGTTCGCGCCCAGGCTCTGTCGTAACCGGCCGCGACCGGGAGGTCCATGGCGCGACGCACAATTGGCCTAGTGTCGTCGGGGTTAGGGAGGGCTTGGTCGGTAGGGATGTCCTTGTCTCATCGCGCACCAGTGACTCCTGTGGCGGGCTGGGCGCAGTGCGCGCTAGCCAAGGTTGCCAGGTGCACGGTGTTTCCTCCGACACATTGGTGCGGCTGGCTTCCGGGTTGGATGAGCGCTGTGTTAAGAAGCAGTGCGGCTAGGTTGGGTTGTGTATCGGAGGACACATGACTTTCAACCTTCGTCTCTCCCGAGCCCGTAAGGGAGTTGTAGCGATGAGACAAGATAGTAGCTACTAAACAATTGGATACCACGAAATTGGGGAGAAAAAGGGGTAAAAATTCAACAACAAAAAAATATAAACAAATAAAAACATTCACAAAGCCGCAGGGCCAGACGGATTACCAGGATGTGTACTCCGAGCAGTGACGGATTTAGGCATAGGCGACATGGGCAGCCGCCCTGGGCGGCATCTTGCCGGGGGTGGCACGAGACACCCGCACAAACAATTTTTTACAGTATAAAAGAAACGATTCGGAATGGTGACATTTGCACAATCAGTTTTCTATCTCTCATTTGCACATCACGTCAATGATATGTCACCGTGTGGGACTGTGGGTCAGTTAAACTTGTCGGAGTGGGCGCACTGATTCTAGTTTGTGAGCTGGACAGGCATCTCACTCAGAAGGACAAGATGGGGGGGGGGGTGTGGGTAGGTTGACCTCAGGTCTCCACAACTGGAAGCCCGAGGTAGGGGGAGCAGGGGAATCAAATAGTTCTGTGACTTCTTACAATTACAATTAGTAATGCAATAAGTTGTGCAATTTAGTTTGTGTTTCTTGTTTGAAGTGCAGTAGTGTAATAATCAGGTTCTCTTCTTTATAAGTGTGTTATTCTATTTCTGTATTTGTGTGATATAGGATTTGTGCAATTTAGTTTTATTTGTGTTTTTCTGTTAGCAAAAGGCTAATATTGTAATAATTCGATTCTCTTTTATTTATATTTATATACTACAATTTGTTTCCATGTGTCTTTTGTTAGTTCTTTTTGAAATGTCTGAGTTTATTTTTCTATAGTTTTAAATGGGGGGGTGGGGGGGTTCGCCCAGGAGCCATAAAAGTTAGAACCGCCAATGGCAAGTGTCTTCACTGACATTTTCAACCAGTCCCTGACGGAGTCTGTAATACCAACATGTTTCAAGTAGACCACCATAGTCCTTGTTCCAAAGAACACTTAAGGTAACCTGCCTAAATGACTACCAACCTGTAGCACTCATGTCTGTAGCCATGAAGTGCTTTGAAAGGCTGGTCATGACTCACATCAACACCATTATTGCAGAAACCCTCGACACACTCCAATTTACATACCGCCCCAACAGATCCACAGATGATGCAATCTGTATTGCACTCCACACTGCCCTTTCCCACCAGGACAAAATGAACACCTATGTGAGAATGCTATTCATTGACAACAGCTCAGCGTTCAACACCATAGTGCCACAATGTACCGGTGCCCCCTGTATATCAAACTCTGTCGCATGCGTTGAATACAAGTGTAGACCTTACTGTGAAATGCTTGCAAGCTCTTAACCAACAGTGCAGTTCAAGAAGAGTTAAGAAAAAAATTACCAAAGAAAGGAAAAAAAATGTATAAAAGTAACACAATAAAAAGGCTATACACAGGGGGTACCGGTACCGAGTCAGCGTGCAGGAGCACAGGTTAGGTACATGTAGGTAGGGGTGAAGTGACTATGCATAGATAATAAACAGCGAGTATACAAAACAAATGGAGGGGGGAGAGTCAGCAGTCTTATGGCTTGGGGGTAGAAGATGTTAAGGAGCCTTTTGGTCCTAGACTTGGCGCTCCGGTACCACTTGCCGTGCGGTAGCAGACAAAACCGTCAATGCCTAGGGTGACTGGAGTGTCTGACAATATTATGGGCTTTCCTCTGACACCGCCTATTATATAGGTCCTGGATGGCAGGAAGCTTGGCACCAGTGATGTACTGGGCTGTACGCACTACCCTTTGTAGCGCCTTATGGTCAGATGCCGAGCAGTATCCATACCAGGCGGTGATGCAACCGGTCAGGATGCTCTCAATGGTGCAGCTGTATCTACTTGAGGATCTGGGGACCAATGCCAAATCTTTTCAGTATCCTGAGGGGGGAAATGTTTTGTTGTGCCCTCTTCACGACTGTCTTGGTGTGTTTGGACCATGGACCATGATAGTTCGTTTATGAAGTGGACACCAAGGAACTTGAAACTCTCGACCCGCTCCACTACCACCCCATTGATGATAATGGGGGCCTGTTTGGCCCCCTTTTTTCCTATAGTCCACGATCAACTCCTCACATTGAAGGAGAGGTTGTTGTCCAGGCACCACACTGACAGTTCTCTGACCACCTCCCTATAGGCTGTCTCATCGTTGTCGGTGATCAGGTCTACCACTGTTGTGTCATCAGCAAACTTAATGGATGGTGTTGATGTCGTGTTTGGCCACGCAGTCGTGGGTGAACAGGGAGTACAGGAGGGGACTAAGTACACACACCTGAGGGACTCAGTGTTGAGTATCAGTGTGGCAGACGTGTTGTTGCCTATATACCGTAACTTGTTATTTTACTGCTACTGTTGAATTATTTGTTACTTTTATTTTCAATTTTTTAATAAACACTTATTTAAAGCATTGTTGGTTATGGGCTTGTAAGTAAGCATTTCACTGTAAGGTCTACTGTAAGGTCTGTTGTTTTCGGCGTATGTGACAGAAAATTTGATTTAACTTCAAGCATTGCAAAGCAATCACTAGCCTGCTATTCAGTGGAGCGGGTGTGTTGTCCAAGTCTGGGTTTAAGGGTCTCTTTTCCAAGCTTAAAAGGATAAACATTCAACATTGGCCATGCTGTCAATCCAGCATGATTTCTGCCACTTTCTAGACAACTGGGAACTATGAAAAAAAACTAGCTCCGACTGGGAAAATACTTATTGAACGGTCATCCAACTCTGAATCTCTGGCCTCTTTCTAGAGCTGTAAATGAGGCTGAATTCACTATTTCACTGCCTGACAAGGCTCCACTGATAGTCAGGTGTAGCAGTAGTAAGGTGTTGGGACTGCTGTTGGGACAGCTTTATGTATGCCTTAACAGTTTGTGGGCACTGTTTGTCACAGTGCAATTCATGTATTGTTTAGTGTTGTGCCTTTGCTGGCCTGCAACTAAAACAAAATTGGGGGAGTTTGCCCCTCCAAGAATTACATGCTAACAATCACCACTGGCTACTAGATCGATCAATTAGTAATTTTCTACTCAAAATGGCCAGAGATCTAAGCAGACATGGCGAGAGGAAACAGACAGGTAAAAAGTGGTTGGTATCAACTCCTGCAACATGAATAAAACAGCCATTTACTATGTTGCCAACATGAACTGGGTATTTGTCAGTGTTGACAAGACTGAAATAGTAACACACTGACCTTCTAAACTAAAGCTTTGTGGAGTTGAATGCATAATTGAAGACGTTCCACAAGGACCCCATCCATGTATATCTGGAGCATCTTTAACCAGCGTTCTCTCGCAGCAGAGCCCTGGTGAAAGATGGACCCCTGAGTCAATCCTCCCTAGTCCAAATACCAGCTGATTGACGTATGAAGGTTGGTGACTTATGGAGCGTGCCATTTGCCCCGGGCGAGAGGATTACCATGCCGACGAGCACACCATGACGCAGAGGAAAGATTCAAACTAAAGCTTTAGTGCATTTTATTTAAGAACAATATCAAGAATATCTTAACCTCTTGCTCCTACCCGACATGCAGGCGTCCCATCTAGACATCTGGAAATGCAAATGCGCTACGCTAAATGCTAATAGCACTCGTTAAAACTCAAACTTTCATTAAAATACACATGCAGGGTACTGAATTAAAGCTACACTCGTTGTGAATCCAGGCAACAAGTCAGATTTTTAAAATGCTTTTCGGCGAAAGCATGAGAAGCTATTATCTGATAGCATGTAACACCCCAAAAGACCCGCAGGGGACGTAAACAAAATAATTAGCATAGTCGGCGCTACACAAAACGCACAAATAAAATATAAAACATTCATTACCTTTGACCATCTTCTTTGTTGGCACTCCTAGATGTCCCATAAACATCACTATTGGGTCTTTTTTTTAGAATAAATCGGTCCATATATAGCCTAGATATCGATCTATGAAGACTGTGTGATCAAGGGAAAAAATAGCGTTTTATAACGTAACGTCATTTTTTTAAATAAAAAAAGTCTACGATAAACTTTCACGAAACACTTCAAAATACTTTTGTAATGCAACTTTAGGTATTAGTAAACGTTAATAAGCGATCAAATTGATCACGAGGCGATGTATATTCTATAGCTGTATGTCTGGAAATAATGTCCGGGTAAATCTCAACCAAAATATCCGGTCGGAGACCGGAAGAAATACGCTGCCTCGTGTCCGTTTGACCAAGAAACAAATCGTAGGCAAATGACAAGACTGTTGACATCGTGTGGAAGCTGTAGGTATTGCAACCTCGGCCCCATTTAATGTGGTTCACGTTTATCAATGGGTTCAAGTGGCGCATGGATATATTTTCCCATTTTCAGTGATCAGATTTTCCTGCACTTTTCGATGAAACGCACGTTCTGTTATAGTCACAGCCGTGATTTAACCAGTTTTATAAACGTCTGAGTGTTTTCGATCCACACATACGAATCATATGCATATACTATATTCCTGGCATGAGTAGCAGGGCGCTGAAATGTTGCGCGATTTTTAACAGAATGTTCGAAAAAGTAGGGGGTAGGAGTAACAGGTTAATAAGCAGTGACCCACGTCTCTCCATAACTGACTTCTTTCTCACTCTGTGGAAAGGTTCAACCTGGCACCAAAAAGGTTCAACCTGGAACCAAAAAGGGTTATCCTATGGGGGCAACAGAAGAACCCTTTTAGGTTCTAGATAGCACCTTTTTTCCTAACAGTGTACTGGTTAACTACTAGATAAGACATCCATTAGATAGCATAATAAAGAACCACATGCAAAAATGACTAAAAGGTTTGAATAACCTATGAACCTATGCAGGTTCAAATACTGGTCAAGATCTCACTCTTTGAGCGCTCCTGTTAAGTGCGACCTCAAAACCAGGGCAGTTGAAGGAAGGTATTAGAGGAATACTTTATCGGAGGGAACAGGGACACTTCTGAGCCACATTTCCTCCCCAATTTTCCACCCTCATATCCAGTAAGGATCCTCGCTCTCTGACATGTACACACACACTCCTGGCAATGATATCAGTCAGAGGGCTAGAGAGAGCATTCTGCAGGAAGTACATTGCAGACAGGAAGACGTCTTTGAAGTGCTGAGAGCTTAGAAATGGAATTGGGGCCAGACAAGATAGCCTAGCCCGTCCAACATATTACAAAGTGAGGAGCTGTGCTGCCATATCATATACTAATGAGGAAGAAGTTATACTGCTGGACTAATATGTATTTTAGTTCATTATACAAGAATTCATGCTCTCTCTCTCTCTCACACACACACCACAAATACTTGGAACCTTGACAATGAAATCGATTGCTTTGAATTGGCTGTCTCAGCATTCCTATCTGTGGTTGGCTAATAAATACTCTGCAGGTTTTTGTGTGGTCATCAACAGTCGCCAACCTGCTCTTTTGTAATATGTATTCCACATAATTTTTTGAGGCAGAAAAAGTATTATTGAAATCTCTATGCCTTTTAACCAAATATTTTCCTTGGTGTTTTCATTATTTTCCCTCTATGGTCCACACACACACACACGCAAAACATATAGCCTACTCATGCACTCACACACACGCACACAGTCCTGACAAACTATCCTGGGGGGGCAATGATGCTAAAACCCACCCCTTGCCTCAACACAACCTGCCCACTCTGTACCCGTGCCATGTGCATTACGGTCAGGCACCAGAGTGGCATTTAACGCACAGCTTAGTCATAATCAGTTTAACAGGGGGAGAGCGCCTTCCTGTTAGTGGGCATATGCTCATATCATGTTTAAAGATGCACTATTCCCCTGGGCGGAGACATAACAAGTGGAGTGTGGATGGGAGCAGACGGTTACCGCCCACACCTCCAGGCCTCCATTAACGTCGCTCTCCATGCTCCCATGCACCCCACTCTGCCATCCTATATTGCTAAGAGCCAACTTAAATGGTGGTGGGGGTGTTGAGTTTGTGTGGCGAGCAAGACATTAGAGAAAGGACCTGAGACCAAAGGTTGTGGAGAGATGGAGGGTATAAAGAGGATGTACACACAGAAAGAGGAGCAGACAAAAACAGAAGATGAGAGTTAAGATGGGGAGAGAGAGAAAGATTAGACGCAGGGCAGAGAGAGAGAGAGAGAGAGAGAGAGAGAGAGAGAGAGAGACCGAGAGAAGAACAGAGAGCACTCTGGCTCGTGTCCAGGGTTATCGCTGGCCAGAGTCGAGGCGCTTGCCAGCTGACAGCTTGAGACAGCAGCATTCGGGCAGGAGAACAGAGTACAGCGCAGTCTCTGTGGGTGTGTGTATATGGGCTCTAGAGCTTTGTGATGTCCGTCCGTGACGTCGGAGATGGGGAACATATGCAGAGGAGCACATGAGCGGCAGAGCAAGGTGACAGTCAGTTCTCAGTCACCCAGAGGCATATGACACCAGCATCACAGCGTCACTCACTGTACTGTCCTCATCTCCTTGGCAATAACAACAGTCTGCTGCCCTCCTGGCTGAATGGGACTACATGCGTTGAGGAGAATATACAGTGCCTTTGGAAAGTATTCATACCCCTTGACTTATTGCACATTTTGGTGTATTACAGCCTGAATTCTAAATTGGTTAAATACATGTTGTTTTTCACAAATTTACACACAATACCCCATACTGACGAAGTGAAAATGTTTTTAGAATTATTGAAAATAAAATACAGAAATATCTCATTTACATAAGCATTCACACCCCTGAGTCAATACATGTTAGTATCACCTTTGACATCAATCACAGCTGTGAGTCTATCTGGGTAAGTCTCTAAGAGCTTTGCACACCTGGATTCTACAATATTTGCACATTATTTGCATATTCTTCAAGCTCTGTCAAATTGGCTGTTGATCATTGCTAAACAGCCAAACCAGGTTTTCCTCTAGGATTTTGCCTATGCTTAGCTCCATTCCTTTTCTTTTTATCCTGAAAAACTCCCCAGTCTCTAACGATTACAAGCATACCCATAACATGATGCAGCCTCCACTATGCTTGAAAATATGGATAATGGTACTCAGTAATGTGTTGTTATGTTTGGGGCAAATCCAATACACTTCATATTGAAATGTATTGATTGAATGGTGCCGGAGGAGATGGCTGCAATTTTCTGGGCTCTTAACCAATTGTACTATTGTGTGTGTTTCTTTTCACCATCTCTTATGACCGAAAAGAGCTTCTGGATATCAGGATAGTGATTACTCACCTCGTACTGGACAAAGATTTTTCTTTACCGAGTCAGAAGCGAAGGATTTACCACAAACACCGACAAGGCCAACATCCCCGTCATTCGCAGGAGAAAGAGACGGAGATATCGGGGACGGATGTTGGGGTGCCTTGTAAGGATCCGACGGCGAGTAAGTGATCTGCATCTACCATCAGTCCTATTAGCCAACGTACAATCATTGGATAACAAAATAGACGAGCTACGATCATGAATATCCTACCAACGGGACATTAATTTGTAATCTTGTTTCACAGAGTCGTGACTGAACGACGACATGGATAAAATACCGCTGCCAGGTTTTATGCTGCATCGGCAAGTTAGAACAGCTGCCTCCGATAAAGACAAGGGGTGGCGGTCTGTGTATATTTTTAAACAACAACTGGTGCACGAAATATAATATTAAGGAAGTCTTGAGGTCTTGCTCGCCTGAGGTGGAGTATCTCATGATAAGCTGTAGACCACACTATTTACCAAGAGAGGTTACATCTACATTTTTCAAAGCTGTCTATTTACCAACACAAACCGATGCTGGCACTAAGTCTGCACTCAATGAGCTGTATAAGGCCATAAACAAACAGGAAAATGCTCACCCACAGGCGGCGCTCCTAGTGGCAGCGTAGCCTAGTGGTTAGAGCGTTGGACTAGTAACTGGAAGGTTGCGAGTTCAAACCCCCGAGCTGACAAGGTACAAATCTGTCGTTCTGCCCCTGAACAGGCAGTTAACCCACTGTTCCCAAGCCATCATTGAAAATAAGAATGTGTTCTTAACTGACTTGCCTGGTTAAATAAAGGTAAAATAAAAAAATTAAAAATTGAATGCAGGGAAACTCTTTTACCTCATTTCCACCAGCATGTTAACTGTGCAACCAGACAGAAAAAAACTGTGGACCACCTATACTCCACACACAGTACAAAGCTCGCCCCCACTTGGCAAATCTGACCAAAATTCTATCCTCCTGATTCCTGCTTACAAGCAAAAACTAAAGCAGGAAGCATCAGTGACTCTGTCAATAAGAAAGAGGTCAGATGAAGCAGATGCTAAGCTACAGGACTGTTTTGCTAGCACAGACTGGAATATGTTCCGGGATTCTTCCGATGACATTGAGGAGTACACCACATCAGTCACTGGCTTTATCAATAAGTGCATCGATGACATCATCCCCACAATGACTGTACGTACATACCCCAACCAGAACCCATGGGATACAGGCAACATCTGCACTGAGCTAAAGGGTAGCGCTGCCATTTTCAAGGAGCGGGGCGCTTATAAGAAATACCGCTATGCCCTCCGACGAACCATGAAACAGGCAAAGCGTCAATACAGGACTAAGATCAAATGGTACTACACCGGCTCCGACACTCTTCGGATGTGGCAGGGCTTGCAAAATATTACAGACTACAAAGGGAAACACAGCCGCGAGCTGCCCAGTCACATGAGCCTTCCAGACGAGCTAAATTACTTCTAAACTCGCTTTGACACAAGCAACATTGAAGCACGCATGAGAGCATGACTGTGTGATCACGCTCTCCGTAGCCGATGTGAGTAAGACCTTTAAACAGGTCAAAAAAATAATTGTTTTTACCTTTATTTAACTAGGCAAGTCAGTTTGGAACAAATTATTATTTACAATGACAGCCTACCAAAAGGCAAAAGGCCTCCTGCGGGGACAGGGGCTGGGATTAAAATTAAAATAAATAAAATATAAAATGTTGGACAAAACCCAACACTACATACAGAGAGACCTAAGACAACATTGCATTGGCAGCAACACATGACAACACAGCATGGTAGCAACACAACATGACAACAAAATGGTAGCTGCAGAAAACATGGTACAAACATTATTAGGCACAGACAACAGCACAAAGGGCAAGAAGGTAGAGACAACAATAAATCACACAAAACAGTCACAACTGTCAGTAAAAGTGTTCATGATTGAGTCTTTGAATGAAGAGGTTGAGATAAAACTCTCCAATGTGAGTGTTTGTTGCAGCTCGTTCAACATTCACAAGGCATCGGGGCCAGATGGGTTACCAGGACGTGTTCTCCGAGCATGACCAACTGGCAAGTGTCTTCACTGACATTTTCAACCTGTCCCTGACGGAGTCTGCAATACCAACATGTTTCAAGCAGACCACCATAGTCCCTGTTCCCAAGAACACTAAGGTAACCAGCCTAAATGACAACCAACCCGTAGCACTCACCTCAGTAGCCATGAAGTGCTCTGAAAGGATGGTCATGGCTCACATCAACACCATTATCCCAGAAAACCTTGACCCACTCCAATTTGAATACCTCCCCAACAGATCCACATATAATGCAATCTCTATTGCACTTCACACTGCCCTTTCCCACCCGGACAATGTGAGAATGCTATTCATTGACTACAGCTCAGCTTTCAACACCATAGTGCCCTCAAAGCTCAAATGAAATCAAATGTTATTATTGGTCACATACACATGGTTAGCAGACACTAGCAGACACTATTGTGAGTGTAGCGAAATGCGAAATGTAATGCTTGTGCTTCTAGTTCCGACAGTGCAGCAATATCTAACAAGTAATTCTAACAATCTAACAATTCCACAACAACTACCAAATACACACAAATCTAAGTAAAGGAATGGAATACCGAGCGGCATAGGCAAGATACAATAGATGGTATAAAATACAGTGTATACATATGAGATCAGCTCATCACTAAGCTACAGACCCAGGGACTAAACACCTCCCTCTGCAACTGGATCCTGGACTTCCTGATGGCCCGCCCCCAGGTAGTAAGGGTAGGTAACAACACATCTGCCACACTGATCCCCAGCACAAGGGGGCCCCTCAGGGGTGTATGCTCTGTCCCCTCCTGTACTCCCTGTTCACCCATGACTGCATAGCCATGTTCAACTCCAACACCATCATTAAGTTTGCCGACGACACAACAGTGTCTAATCACTGACAACAATGAGGAAGCCTATGCGGAGGAGGTCAGAGACCTGGCTGTGTGGTGCCAGGATAACAACCTCTCCCTCAATGTGATCAAGACAAAGGAGATGATTGTGGACTCCAGGAAAAGGAGGACCGAGCCAACCCCCATTCTCATCGACAGGGCCGTAGTGGAGCAGGTTGAGAGCTTCAAGTTCCTTGGTCTCCACATCACCAACAAACTATCATGGTACAAACATACCAAGACAGTCGTGAAGAGGGCATGAAAAAGCCTATCCCCACTTAGGAGACTGAAAAGATTTGGCATGGGTCCTCAGATCCTCAAAATGTTCTACAGCTGCACCATCAGGAGCATCCTGACTAGTTGTATCACTGTCTGGTATGGAAGAATCCGACCGCAAGGCACTACAGAGGGTAGTGCGTACAGCCCAGTACATCACCGGGGCCAAGCTTCCTGCCATCCAGGACCTCTATACCAGGTGTTGTCAGAGGAAGGCCCTAACAATTGTCAAAGACTCCAGCCACCCAAGTCATAGACTGTTCTCTCTGCTACCGCACGGCAAGCGGTGCCGGAGCACCAAGTCTAGGTCAAAAGGCTTCTTCTGAACAGCTTCTACCCCCAAGCCATAAGACTCCTGAACAGCTAATCATTGCCCCCACCCCCCACCCTAGAACGCTGCTGCTACTCTCTGGTTATCATTTATGCATAGTCACTTTAATAACTCTACCTACATGTACATATTACCTCAACTAACCTGTGCCCCCGCACATTGACTCTGTACCGGTACCCCCTTTATATAGCCAAGCGGTTATTTTACTGATGCTCTTTAACTATGTTATTTTTAACTTGTCACTTATTTTTCTTAAAAATGCATTGTTGGCTAAGGGCTTGTAAGTAAGCATTTCAGTGTATTCGGCGCATGTGACAAATACAATTTTATTTGATATTCAGGACAAAATGTTAATTGTTTTTGTAACAGTATAGCTATCCAGTGATCCGGGTCAACAGCATCAATGTAACAGTTTTACTTCCGTCCCCTCGCCCCGACCCGTGCTCGAACCAGGGACCCTCTGCACACAACAACTGACACCCATGAAGCATCGTTACCCATCGCGCCACAAAAGCCACGGCACCTTGCAGAGCAAGGGGAACCACTACTTCAGGTCTCAGAGTGAGTGACGTCACCCGATTGAAATGCTATTAGCGCGCACCACCGCTAACTAGCTAGCCATTTCACATCTGTTACACTTTGTCACATTTTTGCAGTATCACTTTAGTGCCTGGTTGCAAACAGGATGCATGTTTGGGAATATTGTTATTCTGTACAGGCTTCCTTCTTTTCACTCTGTCAATTAGGTTAGTATTGTGGAGTAACTACAATGTTGTTGATCCATCCTCAGTTACCTCCTATCACAGCCATTAAACTCTGTAACTGTTTTAAAGTCACTGTTGGCCTCATGGTGAAATCTCTGAGCGGTTTCCTTCCTCTCTGGCAAATTAGTTAGGAAGGACACCTGTATCTTTGTAGTAACTGGGTGTATTGATACACCATCCAAAGTGTAATTAATAACATCAACATGCTCAAAGGGATATTCAATGTCTGCTTTTTTACCCATCTACCAATAAGAGTCCTTCTTTCTGAGGCATTGGAAAACCTCCCTGGTCTTTGTGGTTGAATCCATGTTTGAAATTCACTGCTCAAATGAGGGACCTTACAGAATGTGTGGGGTACAGAGATGAGGTTGTCACTCAAAAACAGTATTATTGCACACAGAGTGAGTCCATGAAACTTATGTGACTTGTTTAGCAAATTCTTACACCTGAACGTATTTAGGCTTGCCATAACAAAGGGATTGAATACTTATTTACTCAAGACATTTCAGTTTTTCCCCATTCGTAAAAATGAATCTATATTTAAACCATTTTAAATTCAGGCTGTAACACAAAAAAATGTGGAAAAATAAGCATTTTTGTACTACACTGGTATATACTGTAGGCTACATGCAACTATTCTGCACATAGCAGCAAAGACTAACTATCAATGTAAACTTAACCCCTTGATTATCAATCCAAATACACTATCATTGGATATATGCAGTATAAACTTAACTGAGCATGTTTGACCATTATTATGCATATGTTGCAGCAGTGATACTATAAAATTAAAAAATAAACTCCCTCCAGTGGACATAGATGGAAGTACGGGGCAAACTGAATCCATAATATGAGACGGGTAAATTGGGATGAAAACGTATCAGTTGATCACCTCACCTGTATTGCATGACACTATGTATAACCATAGTTGGGGGCACAAACATATAAGTAGGCCTGCGTTTCGTGATCAAGAAAGTAGAGTGTCAGAAAACTCTACGACAAGTGCTTAAGGTATAACACAAACGAACCATTTACAAAACCACTAAGAATTTGAGTTGTGTTTTTAAACATACAAAAAGCTATTGTCCAGTCAGGAATATAGCTAACAGCACTACTGACAATCAGGATGGTTTTTGGCACGCGCCTCTGCAGCTACCTAAAGGTTATTCAAATGAGTTTATAGCAGCATGACAATCCATTCCCAAACCGTATTATTAGATACAATAGTAAATCAGGATTAGTGCTCTTAATTTCTTATTATCCACCCCCTTATTCCAATGTAGATACGGGGCATGGGGTGGATATTCTTCATATTAAAATGCATTTTTATTACTTTTCCTCGTAATTTGTGCTCGTCTTATCATTACACTTTGAAACAGGTGCAAGCAATGCAAACACAATTGAATAAACCAAATTGAATAAACTAAATGTTGCCTACTTTTGTTAGACATTTGTGGACATGCAAACAAGCAATGATCCGAAAGCCATATAGCCTAGTAAACATAGCCACAATAAAACTTGAGCAGGAAGCAGTATAAAATATTGCACTTCAACTCACCTTGAGCTGCCGTTCCTCGGGTGCTGAATACACTTGCTATCAAAGTGGCCACATACCAAATCATAGTACTATTGCCAACCAGAAAGAAACCTCATCATATCTCAAAGTGCCCCTTTCAATAAACCTTTCATTGCTGAGTCCCCGGGTCGATAAAGGTGCTATCTGCTGCGGTTGATATCCTTTAAATCATGCCCTGCACACTTTTTCACCAGCGCCCTTCGCTTTATCCCTCCCCTGCTCTCCTTCGCATCCTCTCTCGCTGAGACAGAGCACCTGCACCAGTGAGAGGAGAGCAGACGACGTCAGATGGTAAATCCAACATGAAACCAGGCATGACAATTTAGATTTTAGATCCGCCTCCGCACTCTTTTCATTGGTGAGTGTAGGAGGCTTTGGGGCGTGGATTGGTTTCTCCACTGTCGCTTTGGAGGCACTACCAGACAAGCCCTGTTTCAAGGTGAGTTGGAGCGTGGAAGTTGCATCGGAGCCGCAATGACATCTTCGTTACAAGGACCCATCTCAAACCCTAATTGCAGTCACAAATTAGGATAATCAAATATGTATTCTAGCTTCACAGGACTTTATGCAAAAACACTTTGAGCCATCTTGCAGGTGCAACCTGAGCGCGAGCGCATACACCCATGTACGTGAGCGATCCTGCATAGGGTACTTTATAATATTAACCTACCGGTAATCCGTTATTGACAGAGCCATAAATTGAAATAGTTTCTAATGATACTTGGTGTTCAGGAATATAGATTATTTCCAACATGGACCGACACATGTAATATTGCCATCAAACGAAATGCAACGTCCGTCATCCTGATCTAGCCTTAATGTTAGTGTAAAGAATAAACCGACGCCCGACGATGCTGGCTGCCCACACGTCCGTGAAGAAGAGTCTCTATAGTTGATCTCGTAGGTTTATGTTTTCTGAGGATAGTTCTCTTTTCAGTTGATCGAATTGTCATTGCGCCCAACCATACATCGTTGACAAGATAACAGTTATTATATCTATTAATATTTATCCCACCAGGCATATATTAGCTTTTGTAATAAGTTATTAACCATCGGTGTAATAACAACATTTGTTTGATGAGCTTTTGATAGTGTTATGTATAGGCACTATAGTGTGTACAATATGATTGGTTAATGTCCTATGTATAGGCAGTTAGAAAGGCTTTATGAATGCATACCTAGCCTAATGTGTTAACAAAGTGGACAGCCTATTTCAGGAGTCTTTTAAGTCATGTTCACATTGGCAGTTTGAAGTGACTCAAATCCTATTTGCATATCCGATTCGAATCTGTTTTTTTCCCTGCAGTCTGAACAGCCATAAAGCACATGGAATAGGATATTTCAAGCCACATTTCAAACCACCTTAGTAGTTGGTTTAAAGTCAGATACAAATCTGATTCCTGGCTATGTGACTTGTGTCTGAATGGTCAAATCTGATTTATTTGCCCTCAAGTGTTGCTTGCTAGCTACTCTGTTGACAGTTTGACAAGAACATGTGGTAGCTAATTAGCGTGTTAATTGTCTACTAACAGATTTGAGCATTAAGGCCTGCAGTGTGAACAAGGCTTTAACGTAGCCTACATGCACACTTTAAAACGTTAGCACGTGCCAACTCATCTGAAGTAATTGTTATTTTTTAACTCATGAGGTTTTAAATACCATCATAAGAGCATGTAAAGGATATTTGCTTAGTTCAATGGATGGATTTTAACTACAAAATAGACAATTTAAAAACAATTGGGATTTAACAATTGTTAAAACAATAAGTAGGAAAGGTTCTTGTGTATGATTTGCTAAGGAGTTCTATGCAAACAACAAATCAAAATCATCCCTAAATACACATTACTTCAGTGGTAATTGTGGCATCTTTCTTCCACAGCTACTAGGCCTACAGTGGGAATGGTTTGCTATGCAATCCATTTCAGCCAATGTTTTTAATGGAAGTAGTGGTGGACTGCCAATGCTTTCTGACGCTCAATATGCCAGCCTCTATTTGACATTTTACAGCTGGGCAGCACTCAGGTGACACTTAAGATGCACTGTAGCTCTCATCTTCAATGTTTATTTCTACGAGCTGGGCCCAAAAGTTATTTGGCATCAAAATGCACTCTGCAAATAAAGTTGAATGCATAACAATATATAATACATTTGTATTGGCCTATACAACTACAGCCCTTTCAAAACTAAATATTTTGTCTAATCAATGTGTTATATTGGTGATTCCCCTTGCCACTTTATTGTTAAGCCAATGGGTTTTTGGTTTTAGTTTTGTCTTGCCTTCACCTACTCAACATGGCATCTTATTGGCTGGTTTGCGTAGCTTGCTTACGAGGGAGGATGTTTCAGTTAGAAACGTCCCAGTGAACAAGCACCAAACCAGCGGCAAGTTGTTGGTTGCAAAGCACTTTATGTCAAAAATGATTTTTATACTCCCAAGTGATGATTTAAATGTACAATTTATATTAATTTGTTTGTAAATGTTATTCGAACATCACACATAAGATGCAGCGTTTTTTGGATAATATTTTTTGTGCATTTTTTTGTAAAGAATTCCCGCCAGTACTAGCTAGCAACTTACTCTGTCTGGTGGGGGGGGGGTTCATATATTTTGTACAGTGCGTGAGTGCAGAGTTGGATGGTGAGCCGTGCATTGCATGACGTGCAATTTTGTGCTGTTCCTATCAGGTACATTGTAAAAGATATTATATTGTATATTGTAATTGTATTATTTCGGTAACTACATGCCCAGTGAACAAGCACCAAATCAGTGTGCGTGAGTGCAGAGTTGGATGGTGAGCCGTGCATTGCATGATGTGCAATTTTGTGCTGTTCCTATCAGAATAAATCTCCATGACTGGTGCTACACATCGGAGTTCGTGTCGATGATTGACTGTACACGACGCAAGCAGAGTACTGTTACACATGTAAACATGTCATAATGTTAAATGTATTTTTGCCCACTGTTAGCCTAACGTGATTGATTATACAGTATAAAGCAATTTAACAAGCTCAAGATACAAAGACATAACTTTTAAAGGAATGATTCATACTCTGCTGGTAGCCTAATGAGCTATGTCTACAGATGACAGATCTTAATTTGAGCCAGTTTGCTACATCAGGAAAATAATCCTGCAACACCAGGAAATGTGAATATTATGTGGATTATAATTAATAGACATTGTTGTAAGGGTTGATAGATGTTTCGTAAGTGGAAATTAAGCCTTTTAAAACCTCAAATACACTACACGTTTAAATCAAATTAAAATGTATTTGTCACATGCGCCGAATACAACTTACTTACAGGCCCTTAACCAACAATGCAGTTCAAGAAATAGAGTTAAGAAAATATTGACTAAATAAACGTAAGTTTAGGGGGGTACCGGTACTGAGTCAATGTATAGGGGTACAGGTTATTCGAAGTAATTTATACATATAAGTAGGGGTAAAGTGACTATGCATAGATAATAAACGGTGAGTAGCAGCAGTGTAAAAACAAAGGGGGTGGGATTTATTGTTCAGCAGTCTTATAGCTTGGGGGTAGAAGCTGTTATGGAGCCGTTTGGACCTAGATTTGGCGCTCCGGGATGCTATGCGGTAGCAGAGAGAACATGACTTGGGTGACTGAGAATTTTTTGGGCCTTCCTCTGACACCGCCTTGTATATAGGTCCTGTGATGTACTGGGCCGCAAAACACTACCCTCTACAGCACCTTAAGGCCGAATGCCGAGCAGTTGCCTTACCAGGTGGTGATGCAACCCGTCAGGCAGGATGCTCTCGATGGTGCAGCTATATAACTTCTTGAGGATCTGGGGATCCATGCCAAATCTTTTCAGTCTCCTGAGGGGGAAAAGGTGTTGTCGTGCCCTCTTCACGACTGGCCTGGTGTGTTTGGACCATGATAGTTTGTTGGTGATGTGGCTTGGGGGTTAATGGGGGCCTGTTCGGTTATTCTTTTCCTGTAGTCTACAATCAGCTCCTTTGTCTTGCTCACATTGATAGTGAGGTTGTTGTCTTGGCACCACACTGCCAGGTCTCTGACCTCCTCCCTATAGGCTGTCTCATCGTTGTCAGTCTTACCACTGTTGTGTCGTCAGGCAAACATAACGATGGTGTTGGAGTCGTGCTTGGCCACTCAGTTGTGGGGGGACAGGGACTACAGGAGGGGAATAAGCACACACCCCTGAGGGGCCCCAGTGTTGAGGATCATCATGGCAGATGTGTTGTTGTCTACCTTTACCACCTGGGGGCGGCCCGTCAGGAAGTCCAAAATCCAGTTGCAGAGGGAGGTATTAAGTTCCAGGGTCATTAGCTTAGTGATGAGCTTTATGGGCAATATGGTGTTAAACGCTGAGCTGTAGTCAATTAACAGATTTCTCACATAGGTGTTAATTTTGTCCAGGTGGGAAAGGGCAGTGTGGAGTGCTATTGAGATTGCATCATCTGTGGAACTGTTGGGATGGTATGCAAGTTGGAGTGGGTCCAGGGTTTCCGGGATGATGGTGTTGATGTGAGCCATGACCAGCCTTTCAAAGCACTTCATGGCTACTGACGTGAGTGCTATGGGTCGGTAGTCATTTAGCCAGGTTACCTTAGTGTTCTTGGGCACAGGGACTATGGTGGTCTGCTTGAAACATGTAGGTATTAAAGACTCGGTCAGAGAGAAGTTGAAAATGTCAGTGAAGACACTTGCCAGTTGGTTCGGGCATACTCTGAGTACACGTCCTGGTAATCCATCTGGCTCCGCAGCCTTATGAATGTTGACCTGTTTAAAAGTCTTGCTCACATTGGCAACAGAGAGCGTGATCACACAGTCGTCTGGAACAGCTGGTGCTCTCATGCATGCTTCAGTGTTGCTTGCCTTGAAGCAAGCATGAAAGGGATTTCGCTCGTCTTGTTGGCTCGCGTCATTGGACAGCTCGCGGCTGAGTTTCCACTTGTAGTCTTTAATACTTTGCAAGCCCTGCCACAAGCCAGTGTAGTAGGATTCAATCTTAGTCCTGTATTGATGCTTTGCCTGTTTGATAGTTCGTTGGAGGACATAGCGAAATTACTTATAAGCATCCGGATTAGTGACTGAGGTGGTATACTCCTCAATGCCATTGGATGAATCCCGGAACATATTCCAGTCTGTGCTAGCAAAACAGGACTGTAGCGTAGCATCCGTGTCATCTGAACACTTCCGTATTAAGCGAGACACTGATACTTCTTGCTTTAGTTTTTGCTTGTAAGCAGGAATCAGGAGGATGGAATTATGGTCAGATTTGCCAAATGGAGTGCGTCTCTGTGTGTGGAGTAAATATGGACTTGTTTTTTCCACTCTGGTTGCACATGTAACGTGCTGGTAAAAAATTAGGTAGAACAGATTTAAGTTTGCCAGCATTAAAGTCCCCGGCCACTAGGAGTACCGCTTCTGGATAAGCATTTTCTTGTTTACTCATGGCTTTATGCAGCTCTTTGAGTGCGTTCCTAGTGCCAGCATCGGTTTGTGGTGGTAAATAGACAGCTACGAATAATACAGATCTCTCGGTAGATAGTGTGGTCTACAGTTTATCGTGAGGTACTCTACCTCATGTGAGCAATACCTTGAGACTTTTTAGACATTGTGCATCAGCTGTATTGACAAATACACACACACCAGCCCCTCATCTTACCAGACGTAGTTGCTCTGTCCTGCCGATGCATGGAAAACCCAGCCAGCTCTATATGATGTATATTATGTGTCGTCATTCAGCCACGACTCGTGAAACATAAGATATTACAGTTTTTAATGTCCCGTTGGTAGGATAGTCTTGATCGTAGATAATCCAGTTTATTTTCCAGTGATTGCAAGTTGGCTGTTAGGGTAGAGGGTAGTGGTGGTTTACCCACTCCCCAAGAAGGCACCCCCTGTATCTCTGTCTTTTCTTCGCGTAAATGACTGGGATTTGTGCCTGCTCGGGAAAGCAGTATATATTTTGCATCAGATTCATTAAAGAAGAAATCTTTGTCCAGTTTGAGGTGAGTAATCGCTGTTCTGATGTCCAAAAGCTCTTTTCGGTTATAAGAGACGGTAGCAGCAACATTATGTACAAAATAAGTTACAAACAATGCGAAAAAACTAACAACATTGCACAGTTGGTTAAGAGCCCGTAAAACATCAGCCATCCCCTCTGGCACCATTGTACAATTGTTTAAAAAGTCATGTATTGCAGGAAAGAGCTCCTGCAACAGTGGGTTCAAATTAAGATTCTACATCTGTAACTCGTCCTTAATTTTTTTTTTTAAGTCATGAGTTTGGCTTCAACTGTTCCCTTGATGTTTTTGCATCCCACCTCCATTAACAGTCATACTCATTATTTATCATTGTATGCTATAAAAAATGCTATAAAAATAGATGACATAGATAATAATATGAATAGTCATAATACATATGCACAGTACATGGTTGGCATTTGCCAAAGTGAGAGATGGTAAATTCCAACAGTTCATTAGGGGTATTGCAATATTGTATTGCAATAGCCAAGGTTAAAAAGCATTGTTTTGGGGTGGTTTTACATAGTTGAAAATGACTCAACTTCAGGATGTACAGTTACACAGCCTGAAAAACATAGAGGAGTCCATGAAAACACAACTCTCGCTATTCCACTCATGCCTAAGACTCTGTAGTGTATCTGCATGCAGTTGAAGTGGGAGAATACTTGCAAAAAGCATTTTCTTTTTGAGTGGCGCTCTACAATCTCGTTCCCCTAGGTAAGAGCAGTAATATTACAGCCCTTAATTTAATCTCCGTGAGCCCAAACCCCCAGCACATTATGGTTAACAAGAACTCCAGACACAGAGCCTGAAACATTGACACGATTCATCAGGACAACACAGCTCAAGTCCTAACTTCACATCCAAGTCTATTCAGCCGTAGCCGAGCGTGTTGAAAATGGAATGCCAAAAAGACCCGAAACATATGAGCCGCTTCAACAGACACTAGTTCAGGGATCATACTTTGGAGATTGTGTTCCTTACAAGTGCTTAGCTGTGAACTGAGCCATTGTCTTCAATTGGACTGTAACTACAGCCTGACTGCTTAGCCTTGTGTGTAAACGTACGAGACAGAACATGGGAGACAACAAATATGTGTGGACCAATACTCTCCCATCATTTGGGATGGATTGAAATGTACATTATGGGGATCTGGAGGAAAATGGCTGAGGGTCATGCTTTTTACATTTTAGTCAAGGGGAGGGTTTAATGTTATTTTTTTTTGTTATCTAGTCCAGGGGAGGGTCATGTAATTTGTAATTGATGAAATGTCAATATTTCTCACTGTTTTATAATTAGTTGCTTATTAGGCTATATAGTATATCAATGTGTCCAAGGTGGTCTGCGAACCCACAACCTTCTGTCCCGCAGCCCTGTATGCTATCAACATTCCTTTGTTGCCATGTAATGCTGACAGGACGAAGAACAGTTTCTAAAACTGCATATCTAAGGCTCTGATCTGTCGAAGAAGTGAGGGTAAACATGTTCTCTGCTATCCACTTTATGTTTTATTATTCTTTTGGGTATAGGGGAGGGTCACTTGCTTTTTTTAAGCATACAAAGAGAGTTTAGGAACAATATATTTTGCTAAAGGAAGGATCATCCTTTTTAATTTCAGAGAGTTCCAATTTTCTCCATGTAACCCTTATTATAAATAATGTTCACTCCCTTACAAAACAGGATCCACAGACCAGGTTTTGTACTTGCTCATAAACTCAAGCGTCAGCCATGAGCCATATACTGTATATGTCTCTAGGTTCAGGGGATGTGAAATCAGGCCATGTCTTATGTTTGCTCTCAACATAGGGAGGCTCAGTGGAAATTAATCCCAGTGTCTGTCATAGCCATGTGTCACCATGCCATAGTTGTGTTTGTGTGTGACCTCGAATCTGTGTATGTGTCTGTGTGTGTGTTTGTGTGTGTGGGTTAGCTGCTGTTCAGTCTGTGCTCTCACCGCAGTGGGACATAGGGGAGTGGGGGTACCTCGCCGCGGCCTCTTGCCAGCTGGATCCTCTGCTCTCCTGGGTTTTGGGCTGGCCAGGGGGAGAGAGCCAGCAGACAATCCAGATTGCTCACCTTAACCCCAATCCAAAGTTTCACACACATGGGAGGCCCATAAGGAAGAGAAGCGTATAGTACTTTGCCCTTGAGATGGGATACCTTTTTTCAGTTCAATTCATACAAAGGTTTGTCGTTAAAAAAAATAAATACATAACTGAGATTTCAAGGTATTGGATATATTCACCCTGCATAACATTATATGTCTGTTGGAGCTTAAACATTTTCATACTGCTTTGGCATTTCGCCATAGTATTTTCTCTTAGCTCCATGTTGGTAAAATGAGATCTCCAAACATAAACCTAAAACGATGACCTTCATGTTAGCATTACGATATAATAAGTAAAGGTTTTAATACGTACATACATTGCAAATACAGATCTACGAAGCCCCCACGGGTAATGAGCCAATTAAAAAATTATGGAGGAGGAGATGTGAAAAACGTTTGTCTCTTCGTGTACAATAGATCGAAGTTCTGTTTTCATATTTCAAAAGGACAGCAAATGAGTCTCTTGCACGACTCTGTCACTTATCCACACTAAGGGATCCATTTGGGCCGACCTGTGCCTGTAAAGGGTGCGTGCTTGTGGCAGGGAAGTCAGGCACAGGAGTGTGAACTTGTTATAAATGGAGCAGTTTAATAAATGCTAGAAAACTCTGAAAACCAATATATACAAAAATAATATAAAAGGGTACAAAACCTGTCACACACCAGAGCATGATTTGCACAAAACACAACCAATCACTGACAAAGACATGAGGAGAAACAGAGGGTTAAATACACAACATGTAATTGATGGGATTGAAACCAGGTGTGATGGAAGACAAGACAAAACCAATGAAAAATGGATCAGCGATAGCTAGAAGGTCGGTGACGTCGACTGCCGAACACCACCAGAACAAGGAGAGGGACCAACTTCAGCAAAAGTCGTGACAGAGAGCCAGACACGGTCCCCCAGTTCGAACACCGGGGCCTCACTGCGGTGACGGTCTGCGCCAACTTTCTGGCGCAGCACGGCGCGCTGAAGGTGAACATGGCCGGCGTCCCATTGTTCCTCCACGTGCCAGAACCAGTCATCCACCGCAGGAGCCTCGGTCTGACTTTTGATGCCAAGGAGCCAGAACCGGCTGATACCCCATTACACACTGGAAAGAGAGCGGCCAGTGGAGGAGTGGCCATCTCTGCTCAGGGCACGAACGCTGCCCACTCCCCCAGCCGGTCCTGGCAATAAGACCTCAGAAACCTACCCACATCCTCTCTCCACCTGCCCGTTACTCTCGGGGTGAAAACCTGAGGTAAGGCTGACCGAGACCCCCAGACGTTCCATGAACAGCCTCCAGACCCTCGACGTGAACTGGGGACTCCGATCAGACACTATATCCTCAGGCATCCCGTAATGCTGGAAGACGTGTGTAAACAGGGCCTCTGCAGTCTGTAGGGCAGTAGGGAGACAGGGCAAAGGAAGGAGACGACAGGACTTAGAAAAACTATCCACAACGACCAGGATCGTGGTGTTACCCTGTGAAGGAGGAAGATCGGTCAGGAAATCTACCGACAGGTGCGACCACGGCCGTTGTGGAACAGGTAAGGGTTGTAACTTACCTCTGGGCAGGTGCCTAGGAGCCTTACACTGGGCGCACACCGAGCAGGAGGAAACATAAACCCTCATATCCTTAGCCAAAGTGGGCCACCAGTACTTCCCACTAAGACAGCGCACTGTCCGACCAATCCCAGGATGACTAGAGGAGGGTGACGTGTGGGCCCAATAGATCAGCTGGTCGCGGACAGCAGACGGAACATACAGACGCCCAGCTGGACACTGGAGAGGAGCGGGCTCTGCACGTGACGCCAACTCAATGTCCGCATCCAGCTCCCACACTACCCGCACCACCAGGCAAGAGGCAAGGAGTATGGGAGTGGGATCCATGGGCCGCTCCTCTGTGTCATACAGCCAGGACAATGCATCTGTCTTAACGTTCTGGGAGCCTGGCTATGTAAGAAACACAAAACGTGTGAAAAACATGGCCCACCTTGCCTGGCGAGGGTTCAGTCTCCTCGCTGCCTGGATGTACTCCAGATTGCGGTGGTCAGTCCAGATGAGAAAAGGGTGTCTAGCCCCCTCAAGCCAATGTCTTCACGCCTTCAAGGCCTTGATGACAGCCAACAGCTCCCGGTCCCCCACATCATAGTTTCGCTCTGCCGGGCTGAGCTTCTTCGAGAAGAAGGCACAGGGGCGGAACTTCTGTGGCGTACCCGAGCGCTGAGAGAGCACAGCTCCTATCCCAGCCTCGGACGCGCTCACCCCCACTATGAACGCCAAAGAGGGATCCGGATGGGCCAACACTGGAGCCAAGGTAAACGGAGCCCTCAGGTGTCTAAAAGCCCTTTCCGCCTCAACTGACCACTGCAAGCGTACCGGGCCCCCCTTCAGCAGTGAGGTAATGGGAGCCGCTACCTGACCAAAACCCAGGATAAACCTCCAGTAGTAGTTGGCAAACCCTAAGAATCGCTGCACCTTCTTTACCGTGGTGGGAGTCGGCCAATTACGCATGGCTGAAATGTGGTCACTGTCCATCTCCACCGCTGAGGTGGAAATGCGATACCCTAGGAAGGAGACAAACTGTTGAAAGAACAAGCACTTCTCAGCTTTGACGTACAGGTCATGCTCCAACAGGCGACCAAGCACCCTGCGCACCAGGGACACATGCTCGGTGCGTGTAGAAGACTATATCAAAGTGTCATCAATATACACCACCACACCCTGAAAATCTCATCTACACGTACGGCATGACAAGGTACTCATAGTGCCCTGAGGTGGTACTAAAAGCAGTCTTCCACTCGTCTCCCTCTCGGATACGCGCCAGGTTGTAAGCGCTCCTGAGATCTAGTTTAGTGAAGAAGCACGCCCCGTGCATTGACTCTATCGCTGTGCCTATGAGCGGTAGCGGGTAACTATACCTCACAGTGATCTGATTCAGACCCCGATAGTCAATACACGAGCGCAGACCACCCTCCTTCTTCACAACAATGAAACTCGAGGAGGTTGGTGAAGTGGAGGAACGAATGTACCCCTGACGCAGGGATTCAGAGACATGTGTTTCCATAGCCTCCGTCTCCGCCTGTGAGAGGGGATACACATGACTCCTGGGAAGTGCAGCATCTACCAGGAGATCTATCGCACAATCGCCCCGTCGACGAGGTGGTAATTGAGTCGCCTTCTTTTTGGAGAAGGCGAGAGCCAAATCAGCATATTCAGGGGGAATGCACACGGTGGAGACCTGGTCTGTACTCTCCACCGTAGTAGCACCAACGGAAACCCCTAAACACCTACCTGAGCACTTGTGACCACCCAGTGAGAGCCCTCTGTGGTCAAGAAACAGTGGGGTTATGACAAGCTAACCAGGGTAGGCCTAGCACCACGGTAAACGCAGGAGAGTCAATAAGGAAGAGACTAATTATCTCATTGTGACCCCGCTGCATCACCATGCCCAGAGGAGCGGTGACCTCCCTAATCAACCCTGACCCTAATGGTTGACTATCTAAGGTGTGAACGGGGAAGGCACATCCACAGGAACAATGGGCATCCCTAAACTATGGGCTAACGTTCTATTAAAGAAATTCCCAGCCGCGCCTGAATCGACGATCGCCTTATGCTGGGAATGTGGGGAAAACTCAGAAAAAGTGACAAACACAAACAGTTGTGCAAATGAGGGCCCTGGGTGAAAATGGTGCCGGCTCACCTGGGGTGATGCCAGAGCGCCCTGCCTGCTGCCTCGATTCTTAGAGGAACCAACCCGGCACCGGCCGGCAGTGTGCCCTCTGTGGCCACCGATGGTGCACGAGTGGAAACCCCCTCCAGTCTCCCTGCGCACCGCCCCTCCCAGCTCCATGTGTATCGGAGAAGGGGTGCGAGAGGATGGAACCACCAGACCCCGATCTGAACGTCCGCGAATAGCCAGCAGGTTGTCCAGCCGGATGGACAGGTCCACCAGCTAATCAAACGTGAGGGTGGTGTCTCTGCAGGCCAGCTCCCAACGGACGTCCTCGCGCAGATTGCAGCAGTAATGGTCGATCAGGGCCCTGTTGTTCTATCCCGCGCCGGCAGCCAGGGTCCTAAACTCCAGTGCGAACTCCTGGGCGCTCCTCGTCTCCTGCCTCAGATGGTAGATGCGTTCACCCGCCGCTCTACCGTCGGGTGGGTGGTCGAGATTGCCTGGAAACGGCGGGTGAACTCCTCAAACTGGTCCAACGCCGCATCTCCCTCTCTCCACACAGCGTTGGCCCACTCCAGGGCTTTCCCGGTGAGGCATGAGACGAGAGCGGACACCTTCTCACGGCCAGATGGAGCCGGGTGGACAGTGGCCAGGTATAGCTCCAGTTGAAGTAGGAACCCCTGGCAGCCCGCAGCCTCTTTGTCGTACTCCAGGGGCAGGGAGAGACGAATCCCACTGGAACCAGGTGGAAAAGGGGTGCTCAGAAGAGACCCCAGTTGTGCTAGTGGAGGCGCTGGAAGAACTCCCTGTCTCTCCCAGTGGTCCATTTTCTGGACAATGCGGTCCATGGCGATACCAAGATGGTGAAGTATTGCTGCATCCTCCTGGACGCGCTCCTCCACCTCTATGGCCGGGGTACCTTGTCCTGCTGACTCCATAAATGGGTCAGTGATTCTGTAATGGGTGCGTGCTGGTGGCAGAGAAGTCAGGCGCAGGAGACTGAACTTGGTATAAACCGAGCAGTTTAATAAATTCTAAAAAACTCTGAAAACCAATATAAAAGAGTACAAAACTCGTCGCACACCAGAACATGACTTGCACAAAACATACAACAAACAATCACCGACAAAGACATGAGGGGAAACAGAGGCTTAAATACACAACATGTAATTGATGCAGGACTTTCTTTTATTGAACTAGTCATTACACTCGGTGCCATTGTTTGTACTCTGAACAGCCCTTGTGTCATGAATACAGTCACAGGCGAATGGGTTGACTGGCCCTCCGCTCTTCATGATACAGCACTGCCTCTTGTGCCTTATTGCTTAATTAAACAACATCCACACAGGCATCACAGCCAAGCCATATTACAGTTGTGCTTTCAAATGTTTTTACCCTCACCTACCTCTTTCAGCAAAATCACAAGTTCAGTGTCTTGCATTTAGGACTACTGGGGAAACTGTTGTGAGAAGACAGGAGCTGTGGAATTTGAGAGTGCTGTGTTGGCACCATTTTAGGAGCGCATTGACAAAATGCAGGAGGAATTCTGCTTGGGGTGGGGGAGAACATTGATCTTTTTTTTGGAATGCGTGCTTCTAGCCGTATGGTAAAACTGCTTCCACTAGCCACTTCTCACAGCAGGGAGCTCACAAGAAACACATGTATTCCAAGAAGGCCCAATGCGATGAACAAAGTTTATTCCCTTGCAAAAGTGGGAAAAACTGGTTGCAATGATGCCATTATGACTTATTTTATGACACAGTGGTCTGGTTGTATACTAGTTGTATACAGCTGTTGTGTAAGGACATTTTGCAAGGACGTAAAGACGTCTTTTTAGGGGAGACATTTGGGGAGATTATTTCCTGTCACCTAACCTTTTTAATTGCAAAAATGTAACCCTTGCGCCTGCAGGCTGACTTTGGTCGTCAGTTGAAAGGTGTTTCCTCTGACACATTGGTGCAGCTGACTTCTGGGTCAGCGAGCGGGTGTTAAGAAGCGCAGCTTGGCGGGTCATGTTCCGGAGGACGCATGACTTGACCGTTTCCTCTTCCGAGCCCATTAGGGAGTTGCAGCGATGACACAAGATCATAATCACAGAATTGGGGAGAAAAAGGGGGTAAAATGTAAAAATACATGTAACCCTTTAAAGATTCATTGTCATAAATCCGAAAATCTCAGGGTGTCAGTTGCTGTACCCGTCACGCCTTGTGACTTTTCAACAGGTATCTCTTGCTCTGTCCTGAAAACACAAAGGGCACCTTTTAGAAACTTTTCAAACGAACAAGCCAAGCCTGAGTAATCCCCCTTCATTCGGTCTGGGGCTGTACAAATAATTGCATAGCTGATGGCTGACTTTGCTCCGCAGTTGCCTGGCACAGCTTTTCTTTGTACCCAGGGATAGACTGGCATGAAACACTCATTGTGTGGCACTGGATTGTTTTAGTGGGGGAGTGAGTTAAATAGGTCAAATAGAGAGTGGGCCAGGCTCACACTCCTACCCCCTCTGGGTTGCCTGGGTTGAGAGGTGTGGGGGTGGTGAGTGTGTGTGCCACCTACCCACCATTGACGCTTTTGGATTCGTACACTCTGTTGGGAAACGTTGGGAATTCAGTGCCTTGAGCACAATGACTCCACTCCTGATAAGTGCACATTGGACAAGTGCAACTCAGTTCATCAGTTCAGTTCACCTAATTCAAATCTGAATTGATTGGGACATCCACATAGTCTGGTTTAGTACACATGTCAACAATCGACAATCCAAGCCACTCCATTTAGGAATTTGGTACAGTACACGGCTATGTCTGTTGGGAAACTTTGAGAGTCCTGTTTTTCAGCAGTGCTCCATGACTATCTGTCTGTCTACTGGGCTCTGAAGTGAGCCAAATTGGTCTTGGAGCACTGTGGGATGCATAGCTACATTTAAAGCTCTTATTTCTCTGTCAACATTTGACATGCCACGTTTTGACGTGTCGGTTAGTTTCTCGTCTTGGCTGTTTCTTGGCTGACTGATGCGTCTAGTGCTGCATTGTTTCAGACAGAGGAGACACTGAGGGAGAGAGAGAGAGAGAGATGTGAGGAGAGAGGAGAACAACTGAATAGTTTAGGGAAATATTTTTTAAAAGAGAACAAGAAACAAAGACAGAACTAAATAAAGTAGGAGTGAAAGAGCAACAAATAAAAGCCTCTTTCTCCATCTATCACTCTCCTTCAGTCTCACTGAGCTCCAGACATCTAAGGCACTGGGCTTTCGGACAGGCACCATGCCAAAGGGGAACTTCTCTCTATCCTCCATCTACCATATTCAAAAAGGCTGTTCACTTGGTTTGAATCGTTTGTCAGAGTGCCTTATTTATGCGGTCATAAGCTTACAGAGAAAACACATGTCATCATAACCGTGTCAGCATAGGTCAAATGGACTACTAACACTGATATGGTCAAATTTAGCAGTTGGCAAGCTAGCTCATAGCTAGAAGGTCAGCTAACTCACAAGCTGAACTCTGTTGTAATTAACTAGCATTTGTTGATTATGGCATCTGATAATATTGCAAAGAGTTATAAAGTGCTACCAATGGCCAAGATCAATAACATCCTGGATCGTATAATCATTTGCACATTTTGAACTACTTTATACCCTGAGCCATGCTGAGCCAAGGTGAAGGGCAATTAATCACTTTAGTCTCATTCATAGTGCAATGACTCCTTATGTGACTTAAATCACAAGACACAAACTATATTCAGTCAATGGTGCAACCACACACAATCAATTGATTGATTTGTCAATGCACACAATCAATAGTGTCAATCAAAGGCCCAAAGCTGTAAAATGGATCCACGCCACTTCCCAATCCACAAGCTGTCACTCAGAACACTGCTGATATCACTCAATTGACTCAACACACCAGCAAATAAGACACAGCCATTCAAGGCCACAGCATTCAAGGTGATTTGTCTATTTTTCTCTTACATTTACATTTACATTTAAGTAATTTAGCAGACGCTCTTATCCAGAGCGACTTACAAATTGGTGCATTCACCTTATGACATCCAGTGGAACAGCCACTTTACAATAGTGCATCTTATCTATGTAATTTGTCCATAATGCAAATGTTCCCAGTGCACTACTGCTCAGGGTGGGGACAGACAGCCCATCTCAGTATGGAGTGCAGTTCACAATGTATCATCTCATCATGGTAACTTTTTTTTCTTGTGACAGGTAGGCCTACATTTGCTGCAGCACAGCCTGTGCTACAGTAATATAAAAAACAAATAAGTGTCAAATTTACCCATCTCCATCTGGCTTTTTGGGGTCACCTCGGTTTTTAATTGCAGCTGCAGACTTTTAAAACAGCCTATCACTTGAATATCATTTCTTTAAATCGGTGCACACGCGAGCACTCTCACAGCCTTTCTCTCTCCATTAATTCCCTTCAACAAAATAGATACTCCTGTTCTAGATTGATATATAGCCTAATGTATATATATATATATATATATATATATATATATATATACTGCTCAAAAAAATAAAGGGAACACTTAAACAACACAATGTAACTCCAAGTCAATCATACTTCTGTGAAATCAAACTGTCCACTTAGGAAGCAACACTGATTGACATTAAATTTCACATGCTGTTGTGCAAATGGAATAGACAACAGGTGGAAATTATAGGCAATTAGCAAGACATCCTCAATAAAGCAGTGGTTCTGCAGGTGGTGACCACAGACCACTTTCAGTTCCTATGTTTCCTGGAAGATGTTTTGGTCACTTTTGAATGCTGGCGGTGCTTTCACTCTAGTGGTAGCATGAGACGGAGTCTACAAACCACACAAGTGGCTCAGGTAGTGCAGCTCATCCAGGATGGCACATCAATGCAAGCTGTGGCAAGAAGGTTTGCTGTGTCTGTCAGCGTAGTGTCCAGAGCATGAAGGCGCTACCAGGAGACAGGCCAGTACATCTGGAGACGTGGAGGAGGCTGTAGGAGGGCAACAACCCAGCAGCAGGACCGCTACCTCCGCCTTTGTGCAAGGAGGAGCAAGAGGAGCACTGCCAGAGCCCTGCAAAATGACCTACATTTCCTACAAATGCAAATGTATGGATGAACAAAAGGAATGGATCTACAGTGTGTCCATCTTAGTGTCCGTGTACTTGGTGATCACAGAACCCAGAGTTCTGTCAAAAAGGCCTCCTATCCCTTCTCACAGACACTACTGTCTGTTTTGACAACAGTGTCGGCATACCGAATGGCACCCTATCCCCTATATAGTGCACTCCTTTGGAACAGAGCCCTTTGGGCCCAGTCAAAAGTAGTCCACAATATAGAACAGCCAGCCTGGTCTCATAGACTAGACTTAACATAGTAAATGTAAATCCATCACAGTCAAATTAGTAATATATGTTACGTTTGGTATGATTACATAAGACAGGTGGTTACTTACTCGTAACATATACGTTTTGCGATATTGTACGTTTTGCGTATTCATAACATATAATATTAATTGTAATTGGATGGACATCTACAAATGAATACATACCATACGAAACCTAACATATCATACTGAATGGAGTGTCTCGGATTTACTTACAGAATAATATAAAATGCTAAAAGACCAGGTTGGAACAGCAGAAACTTAGTCTAGATATTACAAAAATCTATATTCCTCAGTCCAGACATAAAAACAACAACCTTGTCTCATCACTATCCCTCAACCTGACAGAGCAGAGATTATGCCCCAAAGACCATTCAAGGCAGCGCTATTACGACACCACTGGTCCTAGAACCGTGTGTGCTTTAGCCACAAAAGTCACAGGAGTTGGCTAAAGCACAGAAGCCAGCTACAGATAGTGAACAAGAAAGACACAGTGGGCCAGTTTCCCGGACAGAGATTAAGCCAAGTCCTGGACTAGACCATGTGTCTGGGAAACCGTCCCAAAGGATTCTGTAAAAATGTTTGGTTCTTGTGAAATGGGATGAATAGTATTTTGACCCAGGTTTGTTTTATGTGGGCTGGAGGTTTCCCGAGCATCACTGCATCATGTTGTGTTAAGTCACAATGACAAGGGAAAAGAGGACTATTAGTTTGTGACAACAGAATGTGGGCCAAGCCATTACTGTACAAGCAGATGACTGGAATAGAGGGTTGTCGAGTGGGTATTGCATGACTGTTCGCATATGCTTGCTTGGGTGCGTGTGTGTGTGTGTGTGTGTGTGTGTGTGTGTGTGTGTGTGTGTGCGTGGGAACACGTATCGTGACAGTGTATAAACTGCTTAACAGCCATGAGTGTCTCTCTTGTGTGTGTGAGAGAGAGAGAGTGAGAAAGCTGTATGTGAGTACAGTATACACACAGTATACAAACCATAAACAGTGCCTTTAGAAAGTATTCATACCCCTTGACTTATTCAAAACAGTAACTAGGCCACTCAGGACCATTCAATGTCGTCTTGGTAAGCAACTCCGATGTATATTTGGCCTTGTGATTCAGGTAATTGTCCTGCTGAAAGGTGAATATGTCAGTGTCTGGTGGAAAGCAGACTGAAGCAGGTTATCCTCTAGGATTTTGTCTATGCTTAGCTCCATTCCGTTTCTTTTTTATCCTGAAAAACTCTGTCCTTAACAATTAACCATAACAAGTATAGCCATAACATGATGCAGCCTCCACTATGCTTGAATATATGAAGAGTAGTACTCAGTGATATGTAGTGTGTCACGGTTTTCATGTGGTGAAGGAGAGTCGTACCAAACTGCAGCGTGTATATTGCGATCCATGTTTAATCACACAACGTAAACACGAATAAGCACAAACACTACAAAACAATAAACGAAACGAAAACCGCCTATACTTGTGTCAACTAACACAGCACAAGGACATCAAGACACTCAGGACAATCACCCACAATACAACCAAAGAATATGGCTGCCTAAATATGGTTCCCAATCAGAGACAACGATAAAACACCTGCCTATGATTGAGAACCACTTCAGACAGCCATAGACTAACCTAGAACACCCCACTAAGCTACAATCCCACTATCTACACACCACATACAAAAACCCATGTCACACCCTGGCCTGACCAAATACATGAAGAAAAACACAAAATACTACGACCAGGGCGTGACAGAACCCCCCCTAAGGTGCGGACTCCCGAACGCACCTCAAATCAATAGGGCGGGTCCGGGTGGGCGTCTGTCCATGGTGGCGGCTCCGGCGCGGGACGTGGACCCCACTCAGTAAATGTCTTAGTCCCCTCTCCTTGCGTCCCTAGATAGTCCACACTCGCCGCCAACCATGGCCGAGTATTCCTCACCCAGAACCCCACTAGACTGAGGAGCAGATCGGGACTGAGGTGAAGCTCGGGACTGAGGTGAAGCTCGGGACTGAGGGGAAGCTCGGGACTGAGGGGAAGCTCGAGACTGAGGGGAAGCTCGGGACTGAGGGGAAGCTCGGGAGTGAAAGGAAGCTCAGGACAGAGGGGCTCTGGCGCCTCTGGGCTGAGGGGCTCTGGCGCCTCTGGGCTGAGGGGCTCTGGCGCCAGACAGGCGGGAGACTCCGGCAGCAGCGCCGGACAGGCGGGAGACTCCGGCAGCAGCGCCGGACAGGCGGGAGACGCCGGCAGCAGCGCCGGACAGGCGGGAGACGCCGGCAGCAGCGCCGGACAGGCGGGAGACTCCGGCAGCAGCGCCGGGCAGGCGGGAGACTCCGGCAGCAGCGCCGGGCAGGCGGGAGACTCCGGCAGCAGCGCCGGGCAGGCGGGAGACTCCGGCAGCAGCGCCGGGCAGGCGGGAGACTCCGGCAGCAGCGCCGGGCAGGCGGGAGACTCCGGCAGCGCAGGAGAGGCGAGGCGCACTGTAGGCCTGATGCGTGGTGCTGGCACTGGTGGTACTGGGCCGAGGACACGCACAGGAAGCCTGGTGTGGGGAGCTGCTACCGGAGCGCTGGGGTGTGGAGGTGGTACTGGATAGACCGGACCGTGCAGGCGCACTGGAGCTCTTGAGCACCGAGCCTGCCCAACCTTACCTGGTTGAATACTCTCGGTCGCGTTGCCAGTGCTGCGAGGTGGAATAGCCCACACTGGGCTATGTAGGCGAACCGGAGACCCTGAGCGCAAGGCTGGTGCCATGTAAGCCGGCCCAAGGAGACGCACTGGGGACCAGATGCGTAGAGCCGGCTTCATGGCATTTGGCTCAACGCTCAATCTAGCCCGGCCGATACGCGGAGCTGGAATTTACCGCACCGGGCTATGCACCAGCACTGGGGACACCGTGCAGCACCACTGCATAACACGGTGCCTGCCCGGTCTTTCTAGCCCCCCGGTAAGCACAGGGAGTTTGCGCAGGTCTCCTACCTAGCGTAGCCATACTCCCTGTAAGCCCCCACCCCCAATAAATTTTGGGGGCTGATTCCCGGGCTTCCATCCACGTCGCCGTGCTGCCTCCACATACCAGCGCCTCTCCGCTTTTACCGCCTCTAGTTCCTCCTTGGGGCGGCGATATTCCCCTGGTTTAGCCCAGGGTCCTCTCCCGTCGAGGATTTCCTCCCATGTCCAGAAATCCTTATTGCGCTTCTCTTTGGGCTGCTCCTGCCTGTTGACACGCTGCTTGGTCCTGTGGTGGGTGATTCTGTCACGGTTTTCATGTGGTGAAGGAGAGTCGGACCAAACTGCAGCGTGTATATTGCGATCCATGTTTAATCACACAACGTAAACACAAATAAGCACAAACACTACAAAACAATAAACGAAACGAAAACCGCCTATACTTGTGTCAACTAACACAGCACAAGGACATCAAGACACTCAGGACAATCACCCACAATACAACCAAAGAATATGGCTGCCTAAATATGGTTCCCAATCAGAGACAATGATAAACACCTGCCTCTGATTGAGAACCACTTCAGACAGCCATAGACTAACCTAGAACACCCCACTAAGCTACAATCCCACTATCTACACACCACATACAAAAACCCATGTCACACTCTGGCCTGACCAAATACATGAAGAAAAACACAAAATACTACGACCAGGGTGTGACATAGTGTTGGATTTGCCCCAAACATAATGCTTTGTATTCAAATCAAATATAATTTTATCGGTCACATGCACCGAATACAACAGGTGTAGGTAGACCTTAAGGTGAAACTCTGTAACTGTTTTAAAGTCACAATTGGCCTCATGGTGAAATCCCTGAGCGGTTTCCTTCCTCTCCAGCAACTGAGTCATGAAGGACGCCTGTATCTTTGTCGTGACTGGGTGTATTGATACACCATCCAAAGTATAATTAATAACTTCACCAAGCCCATCTACCAATAGGTGCCTTCTTTGCGAAGCATTGGAAAACCTATTACTGCACACAGAGTCCATGCAACTGTCACGACTTCTGCCGAAGTCGTTGCCTCTCCTTGTTCGGGCGGTGCTCGCCGTTCGACGTCACCGGTCTTCTAGCCATCATTGATCCTTTTTTCATTTTCCATTGGTTTTGTCTTGTCTTCCCACACACCTGTTTTCAATCCCATTCATTACCTGTTGTGTATTTAACCCTCTGTTTCCCCTCATGTCTTTGTCAGAGATTGATTTGTTGTCAGTGTAGTGTTATTGTTTGTATAGGTGCGCGTCGGGTCTTCGTACCCATGTTTTGTTTGTTTGTACATTTATTGTTATGGAGCATACTTGTGGAACTTTATTAAAAGACTCCATATTTACACTCCATTTGACTCTCCTGCGCCTGACTTCCCTGCCACCTATTACACCTATGCATGACAGCAACTTACGTGACTTGTTAAGCAAAGTTTTACTCTTGAACTTATTTAGGCTTGCCATAACAAAGGGGTTGAATACTTGACTCAAGACATTTCAGCTTTTATTTTTTATTAATTTATAACATTTTATAAAAACATAATTCCCCTTTGACGTTATGGGGTATTGTGTGTAGGCTAGTGACAAACAATCTAAATTTGATCAATTTTAAATTCAGGCTGTAACAACAATGTGTACAAAGTCAAGGGGTGTGAATACTTTCTGAAGGCACTGTACATGATGGCTCAGGGAAGATAAAGTGCACAGGGAGGGATGTCAATGTCACTTCTGCACAGGCCTCCTTTACCTGCTCACATGGAAATAATACACTGCGTGGCAGAAGCCTTTGGAAAAGTATATCTCGGCAGTCTGTCCCTTATGGGAAAAGCAAGCTGTTATTTACCCTACAAATTCTTAGCGAGCTTGTTACCCAAGGTAAAATTATTCCTCTGGACAATCCTGCTCTCCTTGCATTGAATCCACTGATATCAAATCCACTGTTAAATGAAAGAAGCAGATAAGTTATAACCATAGAGCTGTCAGTCATCAGGTGCTTTCAGATCAGTGGTCATGATGGAGAGTAGACCAGGGTCATGTTCATTAGGACAAGCAACGGAAAATGATTAAAAGCATTTTGCAAAAGGAAACGAAAATGTGCGTTTCTTATTGGACAAGTCCAGGTAGTCCCTCCCTGTTTTTGTGGCCATCGTGCTAGAGAAGTGCAGCGGTAGTCTCTCTGTTGACACTCCCACCCATAACCGACACACACACACTTCCCAACCCACCCACACCTCCCACCCCTGGCCTGAGCACTTTACGAATCAGCTGCAGGACGAAGTGAGCTGTCACCAGTCCAAGATTAATGGGTGGTTCCCAGCTCACTGGCCTATATATATCTATTGGAGGAGGCACCACTAATTGGAGTTTATTTAGGAAGGGATCTTTAAACGCAAAAAATGCTGAGCCACAGAAACATGAAAGAGGGGAAGTGAGAGAGAGGGGCCTGTAGACACATTGAAGGGGATGAAAAGTCAGACACAGAGAAAGAGAGAGGGGGGAACAGAGAGGGGGACAGAGAGAGGAGAGAAAGAGAGAGGGGGGAACAGAGAGGGGGGCAGAGAGAGGAGAGAAAGAGAGAGGGGGGAACAGAGAGGGGGGCAGAGAGAGGAGAGAAAGAGAGAGGGGGGAACAGAGAGGGGGGCAGAGAGAGGAGATAAAGAGAGAGGGGGAACAGAGAGGGGGCAGAGAGAGGAGAGAAAGAGAGAGGGGGGAACAGAGAGGGGGGCAGAGAGAGGAGATAAAGAGACGGGACAAAGAGAGGAGAGAGGGGGGGAACAGAGAGGGGGGCAGAGAGAGAATAGAGGGGGAGGGGGCTGAGATACATAGCACACGTGCGTGGGAGGCTGCAATACAGAGCAAGAGAGAGAGGGGGAAGAAAAGTCAGAGACAGAGAGGGAGAGAGGGGGAGGGAGAGGACAGAGACAGAAAGTGAGAGAGAGGGCATAAAGAGAGAGGAAGGGGGTTGGCAAGCATAAAGCAGTGCGATTACCTCATGAGAGCCTAAAGCGCAGAATCTGGGACAGAACATGATAACATCTCTCTTGTGACCTCACACCAAGGAGAAAAAGGCCTATGAAATAGAAATGTGAACACTCCCCTCATCTCTTTTAACACCAGCGGAGAGCTCGTTATAAGCAGGGCTGTTGGAAAATCAATGGGAGTAGCGTTAACTAAATAAATCCAATGAATAGAGGCCATGATAGATTTGAAATGTAATACGATACAATATACTTTATTGTCCATTGACATGGACATTAATTTTGTGGTAATTTGAATACGGTGTGGCGGTGTATGCACGTTTAACTGCCATCTGCTAAACATGTAACAATACATAGACAGGTTTGTATTTGTAATTATTATGGATCCCAATTAGGCAGCAGCTACTATTCCTGGGGTCTGGCAAAATTAAGGCAGTTACACAATTTTAAAAACATTACAATACATTCACAACAGATTTCACAACACACTAAGTGTGTGCCCTCATGCCCCTTCTCCACTACCACATATCTACAATGCAAAATCCATGTTTACCTGTGTGTATAGTGCGTATGTTATAGTTTGTGTGTATGCATGTGTCTGTGCCTATGTTTTTGTTGCCTGCTGTTCCATAAGGTGTATTTGATCTGTTTTTTAAATAAAAGTTTTTTAATCAGTTTCTTGATGTGGAATAGAGTTCCATGTATTCATGGCTCTATGTAGGTACTGTGCGCTTCCCATAGTCTGTTCTGGATTTGGGGACTGTGAAGAGACCTCTGGTAGCATATTTTGTGGCGTATGCATGGGTGAGCTGTGTGCCAGTAGTTCAAACAGACAGCTCAGTGCATTCAACATGTCAATACCTCTCACAAATACAAGTAGTGATGAAGTCAATCTCTCTTCCACTTTGAGCCAGGAGAGATTGACATGCATTTTATTAATGTTAGCTCTCTGTGTACATCCAAGGGCCAGCCGTGCTGCCCTGTTTTGAGCCAAAGTTCCTCTTTGTTCCTCTTTGTGGCACCTAACCACACCACTGAACAGTAGTCCAGGTACAACAAAACTAGGGCCTGTAGCACCTGCCTTGTTGATAGTGTTGTTAAGAAGGTAGAGCAGCGCTTTATTATGGACAGACATCTCCCCATCTTAGCTGCTGTTGTATCAACATGTGTTGACCATGACCGTACAATCCAGGGTTACTCCAAGCAGTTTAGTCACCTTACTCAATGTCCACATTATTTATTACAAGATTTAGTTGAGGTTTAGGGTTTAGTTAATGATTTGTCCGAAATACAATGGTTTTATTTATTTTTTTATATTTAGGACTAACTTATTCCTTGCCACCCATTCTGAAACTAACTGCAGCACTTTGTTAAGTGTTGAGTAGCTGTAGTAGCTGATGTGTATAGTGTTGAGTCATCCGCATACATAGACACGCTGGTTTTACTCAAAGCTAGTGGCATGTTGTTAGTAAAGATTGAAAAAAGTAAGGGGCATAGACAGCTGCCCTGGGAATTCATGATTTAACATGGAATATGTTGGAGAGGCTTCCATTAAAGAACACCCTCTGTGTTCTGTTAGACAGGTAACTCTTTATCCACAATATAGCAGGGGGTATAAAGCCATAACACATACGTTTTTTATGATTCAATGAAGAATGATGGAGCTGAGTTTCCCTTTTTAACCCAAAATTTAATTGAAGGTGCTCGAAAGGTTTTTACTATCTTTCTTTGTCATTTATCTTTGTTTCATAGTGTAGTTTCTTCTTCTTTTTTATTCAGTTTAGTCACATGATTTCTCAATTTGCAGTACATTTGCCAGTTGGTTGTGCAGCCAAAATTATTTTCCATTCATTTTGCCTCATCCTTCACAACCATACCATTTTTCAATTCCTCATCAATCCACGGGGATTTAACAGATGGTTCAGTAATTTTCTTAATGGGTGCATGCTTACTAGTAACTGGGATAAGCAATTTTATAAAGGTGTCAAGTGCAGTGTCTGTATGGCTACTATATTGTGATCACTACATCCAATGGATCTGGATACTGCTTTCAAGCAACTTTCTGCAGCATTAGTAAAGATGTGAACAATACATGTTGATGATTTAATTCCTGTGTGGGTTTTAACTTACCTGGTAGGTTGACTGATAACCTGAACCAGGTTGCAGGCACTGGTTGCTGGCACTACAGTTTTAAACGTTTTCTTGAGTGGACAGCTTGAAGAAAGCTAGTCAATATTTTAATCACCCAGAAAATATACCTTTCTGTTGATATCACATACATTATCAAGCATTTCACATATGTTATCCAGATACTGACTGTTAGCACTTGGTGGTATATATCAGCTTCCCACAAGAATGAGCTTTAGGTGAGGCAGATGAACCTGTAGCCATATTACTTCAACTGCATTTAGCATGAGATCCTCTCTAAGCTTCACAGGAATGTGGTTCCGAATATAAACAGCAACACCTCCACCATTGGCATTTCTGTCTTGTCTGTAAATGTTATAACCTTGTATTGCTACCACTGTATCATCAAAGGTATTATCTAAGGGAGTTTCAGACATAGTCAGAATATGAGTGCCATCTGTTACTAGCAAGTTATTAATGAACCTTGTTTCTTAAGCTTCATATATTAACGTGGGGTATTTTGGGTTGGCTGACAACATCACAAAAATGATGTGTGTGCATCGATGAGGCAGAAGGATGTGTGGTGTTCTGAACGGTCAGATAGCTAGCAATAATGACAAGAAACTGCCATGTCACCAACCAGGTTTCCATCTATCCTTTTTATGTGAGTAAAGTACATGTCATGACAGGCCAGATGGAAACAGAAAATGTGTCTGTAACCTTTCTGAATGTCGTCAAAACGAATTATGCAAGATAAGGTGGGATCTTGAGGTTTCTGTCAAATTAGTTATGCAAGAAATGTCAGTGGAAATGCTTTTATGCGCAAATATTGATATAATAACCATCATATATAGAGCGTCTGCTAAATGACTTAAATGTAAATGTAATATTGACGTAAACTTGGAGTTACGTGATGACATGTTGTGTGGTCCTCGAACTAGGACTCGTCAATTAGGCTTCAGTTGGAATAAGTTATGATGAACTTCACAGGGTGGTGAAAGTGCAAGGTGATGAGCTTGATGCTCCTTTCCAATACATTTTGAGGGTATTATTCTGGTGACATGATCATCGATGCTTGGCTGCCATTTGACAAATAAAATAATCTTGCTTTTGTCCATAATATTCTAATGTAGGCTATACCCACACTGTATATGCGAGCTGTTAGCTAGAGTGCATGTGCCGATACCAGAATGGGCACATCCTCTAGACACTGAATTAACAAAACATATTGAGTTGTATTCCCTTTTGCCTTCAGAACAGCCTCAATGCGTCGGGGTTTGGACTCTACAAGGTGTCAAAAGCATTCCACAGTGATGCTGGCCCATGTTGACTCCAATGCTTCCCACAGTTGCGTCAAGTTGGCTGGATGTGGGGGATGGTAGGGGACGCCATGTGCGACTGACGTGTTTTCCGTTTGCTCCCGTGGTATTCTTAAAGTTTATGTGAATTCTGCAGCAGAACCGTATTTATTTTCAAATATTAATTTGGTGATCCCTTTCCGTAAAAAACAAGACTACTTTGCTTCCGAATGTCAGCATGTCAACCAAACATAAGGCCAAAAGCATGACTTTGAGAAAACCCGGCCTACAAGACCCGCTCTCATCACCGCCCTCTCCTGAGTCTGAGGGCCCGGGGACGCACACTTTAACATGGGGCGCGGCTTGGCCTGGCGGCGCTGAAATTAACATTCTCGAGGCCATCAAACTACTGCGCTCTGAGATAGTTGAAATGAAAACACAGGTGGTTGCTACGATTGAGGCCAGAATACAGGAGGCTTCTGATACTTTAAAAGCAGATTTAACCATCCTGCGGAACGAGACTGTGCCAGCAATCACAATACTCAAAACAACAACTGCGTCACACACTACAACGATTGCGGCACTGGAGGCCTCCGCTACTAATGTCTCCGATTGAACTACATCCCTGGAGGCTGAAGTTAAACGCCTAGCTGCGGATTTGAAAAAGGTGAAGGAGAGCTGCGTGAGTCTAGAGGGATTCTCTCGCAGCAATAATATGAGACTTGTATCGGTCCCAGAGTCCGCCATCGCGCCACGGATTTCGTTTCGGGGCTGCTGAAGGATGTTCTTGCCTTAGATGAAAAGCCCCTGATTGATCGAGCCCACCGGTCGCTGCGCCCAAAGCCCCGGGATGGGGAGAGGCCCCGTGACATATAGCTTTCGGACAGGCCAAACGAGTACTTCGGGACCATCCAAATGTGAAGTATGGACTGCGATTCCTGGCCCGTTTATGGATATTCCACGAGGGTAAAGACTATACATTTGAATCTCCAGATGAGGCTATGGCTCACATTCAACGTCACATCAAGAAGTCTTGAATATGCTCACAGTTCAGCAACTGTTGCTTGCGTACTGTGGATAGTAAGTAACCCACTTGTGGTACAATTATGCTTAGACATAACAGGCTAGTCTTGTATAGTTGGTGAAACTATTCAGGCTTATTTGAGGTGATCTAATGTTTTGATCGTCTAGTGTGCATGCCTTATCAAATCAAAATCAAATCAAATTTATTTATATAGCCCTTCGTACATCAGCTGATATCTCAAAGTGCTGTACAGAAACCCAGCCTAAAACCCCAAACAGCAAACAATGCAGGTGTAAAAGCACTTACTACTTATCTCGCTCACCTATTTAGTTTGTTTACACATTGTCTCGGTGACTCAAAATATTTTTTGGTTATTTGTTTACTGCATCCGTTTGCATTGACCCAGTTAACAGTAAATGTCTCCCGAGGCTACACGGTTTTTGGGGCCTCACTTTAATTTTAAAAGTTTTGAGCGTCATTTATGCCCAGCAAACGTTCAACACACTTAGTTTTTTGGTATTGGTTGTAAGCTGTCTCAGCTTCAACTAGACGACTATTATAATTACTATTATTTTTGATTGTCTTACTACGATTTCCTTACTTCAAATTAGATTTTTGTCTGAGAGCCTTTATACATTTTATTTATTTTCCCTCTCAATGCCTGTTACAAGACTGGGAATACAATTATATACATCTACAAGTGGTGCTTTTGTCATTCCGTTTGCACAAGGGATTCACCTTTTTTTTATTTGAAAAAATAACGGGAATGCCCAGAGGGGCCGAAATAATATAAATCAAGTACATTTCTTGGAATACCAAAGGGGTTAACAACCCGGTGAAGCGTAAGAGGGTGTTGACACACTTAAAGGGTTTGAATGCAAATATTGCATTTCTACAAGAGACTCACTTGAGGACTGGTGAGTATTTTAGGATGCGTAAGGACTGGGTTGGTCAAGTGTTCCACTCGAACTTTCATAGTAAATCAAGAGGTGCTGCTATTCTGGTTGATAAAGCTACTTCCTTTGTAGCTTCTGAGGTTATTGCTGATCCTAAGGGACGATACGTCATAGTAACCAGTGAACTGTTTTCTACCCCTCTTGTTTTGGCTAGTGTTTATGCTCCCAATTGGGATGGCACAAGTTTCATTTCTTCCTTTCTGTCTACTATTCCCAATTTAGATTCTCATTTGTTGATTTTAGGGGGGGATTTCAACTGTAAAATGTCCCAGTTCTTGACAAGTCCTCACAAACAAATACAGGCCCATCTAAATGTGCCCTACTTATTCAATCCTTTCTTCAGAAATATGCTATGTTTGAGGCCTGGCGTTTCCTGCATCCTACAGATAGACAATATTCCTTTTATTCTCATGTTCATCAAACATACTCCCGGATTGATTACTTCTTTTTGGACAAAAAACTTCTGTCTAACCTTCGGCAGTGTACTTACGAGAGTATTGTTATCTCATTATTCACCATTAGTGCTTGAACTAGAGTTTCCCCAGCAACCTCCTATGTGTTATCAATGGCGTCTCAACCCCATTTTACTCTCAGATAAGGAGTTTGCCAATTTCATCTCTTCTGAAATCACCTTATTCCTTGAAACTAATTCAACACCAGGTATGTCCTGCTCTACCATATGGGAGTCTCTCAAAGCAAACCTACGTGGCCAAATTATTTCTTATACAGCCAACCAAAACAGAGTTTGCTCCCAGCGACTTCGGGACCTGAGCGAGTCCATAGCCACACTGGATGAGAAGTATGCTACGGATCCTTCCTCTGATCTGCATAAAGTGCGCCAACTACTCCAATCTGAATTTGATGAGCTTTCTACCAGGCAAGCTGAACAGTTACTCTTGCGAGCTCGATAAAAAGTCTATGAACAAGGCGACAAGGCCAGTAAACTCCGTGCGCATCAGATCCGTAAATCTGAGGCCTCACGTTTAATCCCACAAATAAGGACCCCGTCTGGTGCCACCACAGTTATACATAAAGAGATCAATGATCAATTTAAACAATTTTACTCTGCGCTATACACCTCTGAATCCCCTCAAGACCCCTTGCTGATTGACTCCTTCTTTAATGGCTTGAATATGCCTTCAATTGATACAGACTCCCATGACAATCTAGAAGAAGAATTTACGCTTGAGGAGATTGCAACAGCAGTGTCCGCAATGAAAAGTGGTAAATCACCGGGTCCGGACGGTTGTCCAACCGAATTTTATAAGACGTTTTCTGGTCTGCTTTGCCCATTCTTGTCTCGACTATTTGCAGAGTGCCTCAATACTTCAAAGCTACCGCCTAGTCTTTATCAGGCTTCAATTTCATTACTACTAAAGAAAAACAAAGACCCCCTGGAATGTGGATCCTATCGCCCAATCTCGCTTTTAAACTGTGATTACAAAATCCTAGCAAAGCTTTTAGCCATCCGTATGGAAGGCTTGCTGCACCAAGTAATACACTCTGACCAGACTGGCTTTGTGAGAAATAGGCATTTATTTTTCAATATTAGGCGCCTTATGAATATACTGTACTCCCCAGCGTCGGAGGACCCGGAGGTGGTGTTCTCACTTGATGCCGAAAAAGCGTTTGACCGTGTTGAGTGGGATTACCTAACAGCTGCCCTTTATAGATTTGGCTTTGGCCCCAAATTCATTGCGTGGATAAAGATTCTTTATTTTTCCCCCATGGCTTCGGTACGGACTAATAACTTGTCCTCTGACTATTTTCCCTTGCACCGCGGATCCAGACAGGGTTGCCCACTCTCCCCTTGTTGTTTGCTTTGGCAATCGAGCCTCTCGCCATTGCACTACGCTCTAATGATGCCATTCAAGGCATAATCAGGGCGGGCTGGGAGCAGAAAGTCTCGCTATATGCTGACGACTTCCTTTTGTTTATCTCCAACCCCGATACCTCATTGCCACGTGCCCTATCTGTTCTTAAAAAGTTTGGATCAATCTCAGGGTACAAGCTGAATCTAGGCAAGAGTGAGCTTTTTCCGGTAAACAAGGCTGCTTTAATTAAAGTGCTCTTTTACAAGTTCTCAGTTTAGGATTGTCCGGGATCAATTCACTTACTTGGAAGTAAAAGGGACAAGGAAATATCCAAATTTGTTTCAGGAAAACTTTGTTGCTCTAGCAGACAGATTGTTTCAATCTTTTACTTTTTGGAATTCACTACCCCTTTCTCTTATCGGAAGGATTAATGTCATTAAAATGAATGTGTTCCCAAAATTTTTATATTTATTTCAATGTTTACCCATTTTTATTCCAAAATCTTTTTTTATTTCACTGGATCAAACATTCATGCATTTTATTTGGGATGGCAAGGTACCACGGATTGGTAGAAAACATTTACAGAAGCCTAGGTCATTGGGGGGTTTAGCTCTACCAAATTTTCAGACATACTACTGGGCTGCAAATTTCAGAGCCGTTCTGTACTGGCTGCAGACTGATCCTACTGGCCCTAGACCACTCTGGGGCCAGATGGAGTCTGAATCGTGTAAACCTGCAGCACTTTCCTCTGTGCTGTGCTCGTCTCTCCCAGTGTCCCTAGGCAAAAGGTGTGTCAACCCAATTGTAAAGCAGTCTCTTAAAATTTGGAATCAGTTCCGTTTAGCCTTTAACCTCCGAGGCTTTTCTCTATCAGGCCCAATCAATCAGAACATTTTATTTCCTCCACCTTTGAATGATGGGGCTTTTGGCATTTGGCACTCACTAGGCCTCTCCTCGCTAGCCCAATTATTCTTTGATGATACATTTGCCTCTTTTTCTCAGCTGCAGGAAAAGTTCAATCTCCCCCAATCCCACTTTTTTCCACTATCTCCAGACTAGAAACTTTGTCAGGGCTAACACACCTGGATTTCCCAATAGGCCTGCGAATACAGCTATAGCGAGCATCTTGGAGCTGAACAAGCTTCCTAGGGGCGCAATCTCAGATGTATATGCAATCATTCATGACTTACAGAACCCTTCTTTGGTGCCTTTAAAGACTCGATGGGAAAAGGATTTGGGGGAGGAACTTGGGGAAGACACCTGGGAATCTGTGCTGCACAGGGTGCACTCGTCCTCTTTTAGCACTAGACACTGCCTCATTCAATTCAAGGTGGTTCACCGTATCCACTGGTCGGGGGCCAAACTTGGAAGAATATTCTCTGATTTTGATCCTACCCGTGTCAGATGTAAAGTGGAACCAGCCACACTGTTGCATATGTTTTGGGGCTGTCATAAACTGTCAGGTTTCTGGGAATTAATATTTAAATGTTTCTCTGATATATATGACACTGTTATAGATCCGTCTCCCCTTACAGCCCTTTTTGGAGTACTGCCCATGGGTACCCCCCTATCAAGATTCCAGTCGGACACTGTTGCTTATACAACTAGCTAGACGGCTAATACTACAGAACTGGAAGATGGCAGCTCCCCCATCTTATAAATATTGGGTGAGGGATGTGTTGTGCTCTCTGAAACTAGAAAAAATCCAATTCAATTCACGTGGGAACCCCAAACTGTTTGATGAGGCTTGGGCTCCATTCCGGTCTTACTTTAAACAGTCCATCCTCTGATGGCATTCCAATTCATACTAAAATAAGTCTGTGACTTAAGGGTTGGAGGAGCCTCTCTCTGTGTTTTTGCTGGGGGGGGCATTAAGGTCCATGTGCTTATTGATTGTGATCCGCAGATGCCTTGTTCATCTTGCTCGGGCAGAGACTGAAGTGTGAGCTTGTTTTTCCCAGTTATTTTTACACTTTGTTCACGCCTTCATGAATAATCATTTTATTTTTTATTTTAAAGCATTGTAAAAAAAAACCTGTCCAGTGGATGGTCGGTCTGTGGCCATGACTCTCTGTGAGTGGTTGCATTTCTCTACCCTTATCCCTTGACTGTTTACAGGAACAATGGTGAGGTGTTTGCTCTGTCCCTGTACTATAGATTGCCCTTTAACCCCTGTAGCCTTCTGCCTGGTATGTTTAACTTGTCTAAAATATGGTATCTTTAAAGCTATTTTTTTATTTGTATTTTTATTTGTATTTTTTTTCTAGTTGAGTATATTATTTATATTGCTTTGTCTTGTCTATGTGTGTGTGTGTGTGTGTGTAAAACTTAATTTAAAAAAAAAAGTTGATGGATGTCCTGGATGTCCTTTGGGTGGTGGACCATTCTTGATACACACGGGAAACTGTTAAGAGTGAAAACCCCAGCAGATTTGCAGTTCTTGACACACTCAAACGTGGATTTAAAAAGTGACATCAATAAGGGATCGTAGCTTTCACCTGGATTCACCTGGCCAGTCTATGTCATGGAAAGAGCAGGTGTATTACCCAATTTATTTTGTGAGAAAACCATCATTATAGTTGAAAATACAATGGAAACCCATTTAACTTGAACTAATAATTTTTTCTGTAACTATTTTTTATTCAGCAGAGGGGAATTCAGCAGATGGGAATAATCGCACTAGGACTTTCTATGTGCACTACGTCATCACGTACAGCCATTTATCCACAACAAGTCAATTGAATGTAAACTCACCTCTGGTAGGAAAACGCACAAATATTACCCATATATTAAAACATTTGCATAAAAATCTGTCACCAATTTGACGAAAAACCTAGCTATAGACTGTTCTCTCTGTTATCACACGGCACGCGGTACCAATGCATCAAGAATGGAACCAACAGGACCCTGAACAGCTTCTACCACCAAGCCATAAGACTGCTAAATAGTAAGTTAAATAGTTAACCAAATAGTAACCCAGACTATTTGCATTGACCCTTTTTGCACTAACTCATCACATTTGCTGCTGCTGCTGTTTACTGTCACATTATTACTAGTCATATGTACAGTTCATTCAGAAAGTATTCAGACCCCTTCCCTTTTTCCACGTTTTGTTATGTCACAGCCTTATTTGAAAATGTATAACTTTTTTTTTTTACCCTCATCAATCTACACACATTACCACCAAATTACTAAGCGAAAACAGGTGTTTAGAAAGGTTTAAAAATGTATTTTCTTAGAAATGTAAAAAACTGAAATATCATATTTGCATAAGTATTCAGACACTTTGTTATGGGACTTGAAATTGAGCTCAGGTGCATCCTGTTTAAATTGATCATCCTTGAGATGTTTCTACAACTTGAATGGAGTCCACCTGTGGTAAATGTAATTGATTGGACATGATTTGGAAAGGCACACACATGTCTATATAAGGTCACACAGTTGACTGTGCATGTCAGAGCAAAAACCAAGCGATGAGGTCAAAGGAATTGTCCTTAGAGCTCCGAGACAGGATTGTGTTGAGGCACAGATCTGGGGAAGTGTACCAAAAAATGTCTGCAGAATTGAAGTTCCCCAAGAACACAGCGGCCTCCATCATTCTTAAATGGAAGAAGTTTGGAATAACCAAGACTCCTCCTAGAGCTGGCTGCCGGCCAAACTGAGCAATCAGGGGAGAAGGGCCTTGGTCACTCTGACAGAGCTCCAGAGTTCCTCTGTGGAGATGGGAGAACTTTCCAGAAGGACAACCATTTCTGCAGCACTCCACCAATCAGGCCTTTACACTCCAAGACTGCTTCCATCACGTGGACTGGGATATGTTTCGTATTGCGTCAGATAACAATATTGACGAATACGCTGATTCGGTGTGCGAGTTCATTAGAACGTGCGTTGAAGATGTCGTTCCCATAGCAACGATTAAAACATTCCCTAACCAGAAACCGTGGATTGATGGCAGCATTCGCGTGAAACTGAAAGCGCGAACCACTGCTTTTAATCAGGGCAAGGTGTCTGGTAACATGACCGAATACAAACAGTGCAGCTATTCCCTCCGCAAGGCTATCAAACAAGCTAAGCGTCAGTACAGAGACAAAGTAGAATCTCAATTCAACGGCTCAGACACGAGAGGCACGTGGCAGGGTCTACAGTCAATCACGGACTACAAGAAGAAATCCAGCCCAGTCACGGACCAGGATGCCTTGCTCCCAGGCAGACTAAATAACTTTTTTGCCCGCTTCGAGGACAATACAGTGCCACTGACATGGCCTGCAACGAAAACATGCGGTCTCTCCTTCACTGCAGCCGAGGTGAGTAAGACATTTAAACGTGTTAACCCTCGCAAGGCTGCAGGCCCAGACGGCATCCCCAGCCGCGCCCTCAGAGCATGCGCAGACCAGCTGGCCGGTGTGTTTACGGACATATTCAATCAATCCCTATACCAGTCTGCTGTTCCCACATGCTTCAAGAAGGCCACCATTGTTCCTGTTCCCAAGAAAGCTACGGTAACTGAGCTAAACGACTACCGCCCCGTAGCACTCACTTCCGTCATCATGAAGTGCTTTGAGAGACTAGTCAAGGACCATATCACCTCCACCCTACCTGACACCCTAGACCCACTCCAATTTGCTTACCGCCCAAATAGGTCCACAGATGATGCAATCTCAACCACACTGCACACTGCCCTAACCCATCTGGACAAGAGGTATACCTATGTGAGAATGCTGTTCATCGACTACAGCTCGGCATTCAACACCATAGTACCCTCCAAGCTCGTCATCAAGCTCGAGACCCTGGGTCTCGACCCCGCCCTGTGCAACTGGGTACTGGACTTCCTGACGGGCCGCCCCCAGGTGGTGAGGGTAGGCAACAACATCTCCTCCCCGCTGATCCTCAACACTGGGGCCCCACAAGGGTGCGTTCTGAGCCCTCTCCTGTACTCCCTGTTCACCCACGACTGCGTGGCCACGCACGCCTCCAACTCAATCATCAAGTTTGCGGACGACACAACAGTGGTAGGCTTGATTACCAACAACGACGAGACGGCCTACAGGGAGGAGGTGAGGGCCCTCGGAGTGTGGTGTCAGGAAAATAACCTCACACTCAACGTCAACAAAACTAAGGAGATGATTGTGGACTTCAGGAAACAGCAGAGGGAAAACCCCTATCCACATCGATGGAACAGTAGTGGAGAGGGTAGCAAGTTTTAAGTTCCTCGGCATACACATCACAGACAAACTGAATTGGTCCACTCACACAGACAGCATCGTGAAGAAGGGGCAGCAGCGCCTCTTCAACCTCAGGAGGCTGAAGAAATTTGGCTTGTCACCAAAAGCACTCACAAACTTCTACAGATGCACAATTGAGAGCATCCTGGCGGGCTGTATCACCGCCTGGTACGGCAACTGCTCCGCCCTCAACCGTAAGGCTCTCCAGAGGGTAGTGAGGTCTGCACAACGCATCACCAGGGGCAAACTACCTGCCCTCCAGGACACCTACACCACCCGATGTTACAGGAAGGCCATAAAGATCATCAAGGACATCAACCACCCGAGCCACTGCATGTTCACCCCGCTATCATCCAGAAGGCGAGGTCAGTACAGGTGTATCAAAGCTGGGACCGAGAGACTGAAAAACAGCTTCTATCTCAAGGCCATCAGACTGTTAAACAGCCACCACTAACATTGAGTGGCTGCTGCCAACACACTGACACTGACACTGACTCAACTCCAGCCACTTTAATAATGGTAATTGATGGGAAATTATGTAAATATATCACTAGCCACTTTAAACAATGCTACCTTATATAATGTTACTTACCCTACATTATTCATCTCATATGCATATGTATATACTGTACTCTATATCATAGACTGCATCCTTATGTAATACATGTATCACTAGCCACTTTAACTATGCCACTTTGTTTACATACTCATCTCATATGTATATACTGTACTCGATACCATCTACTGTATCTTGCCTATGCTGCTCTGTACCATCACTCATTCATATATCCTTATGTACATATTCTTTATCCCCTTACACTGTGTATAAGACAGTAGTTTTGGAATTGTTAGTTAGATTACTTGTTGGTTATTACTGCATTGTCGGAACTAGAAGCACAGGCATTTCACTACACTCGCATTAACATCTGCTAACCATGTGTATGTGACAAATAAAATTCGATTTGATTTGATTTGATTATGGTAGAGTGGCCAACGGAAGCCTCTCCTCAGTAAAGGGCACATGACAACCTACTTGGAGTTTGCCAAAAGGCAAAGGACTCTCAGACCATCAGAAACAAGATTCTCTGGCTTGATGAAACCAAGATTGAACTCTTTGGCCTGAATGCCAAGCGTCACGTCTGGAGGAGACCTGACACCATCCCTATGGTGAAGCATGGTGGTGGCAGTATCATGCTGTGGGGATGTTTTTCAGATGGAGGGACTGGGAGACTAGTCTGGATCGAGGGAAAAATGAATGGAGCAAAGTACAGAGAGATCCTTGATGAAACCTGCTTTACAGTGCAAACGTGGCTTCAGAACAAAAATGTGAAGGTCCTTGAGTGGCCCAGCCAAAGCCCGGACTTGAATCCCATTTAAAATCTTTGGAAAGACGTGAAGTTTGCGCTTCACCATCACTCCCCATCCAACTTCCAACACAATATGCTAATAAGGCAAAAAATGTGCTACCTAGCTATCCAACAAATGTAACAATGTATTTGAGAAACAAGTGCTCATTGTGCAAATGTATTTATGTTTCAAATAAACATTTGGAGACAAAATATAGTTTACATGTTGCCAACAATCTAAGCCAACCCAGTCTGTTTTTCCCTATAGTTGCGCATAACCAACCCGTCTATAGAGAGTAGGTCTATTTATTTGTAACATTGTAGGCTACTCATAATATTTCTGACTATGTTGAGATGCCTCTGGATGGGATATAGTATCATGAATATTGCAATAAGGTGGACTCTATTGTCAATGGTAATTCCCTCAAAGAATCAGTCTAACAAATACATCTCTACCTCATTCATCATTCCCAGAGAAGCCCAAACAACAGTGTAGAGCGGCTGCCTCTGGCTTTTTTGGCTTCAAGCACTTCCCCAAAAAGGACAACTGGAAAAAAAACAGCCACCCCAACCTCCCCCACCAGAGTTAAAGGGCTTCTTGATGTTTACTGCAGAGTATTAGAAAGCAGTAATCTGGGGAATCATGGGTAGGGAGGTTAGCACGGGTAAGCCTGGGTCGTGATCTATCACTTGGCAAATATCAGTGATCATAAAAAGCTGTTGAAACATGCCGAAAGAGGATTTAAGCTTTCTATTTTGGGTTGGAGGGATAAACCTAATATCAAGCTGTCGTTGGACTTTATTAGATCATTTTATCCAAGTGCATGACAAAGTGATGTCTCCCTTGCTGTGCAGAAAGCAACACATTCTTAATTGTTTATAATATCTCTCTCTAATCTGTTTGAACAGGAGGAAAGCCAATATCTGCACGGAAGATTGGAATTCTCTCCACTCAGCTAGAAATATGTGTGTCAGTATCAACAATGTATTTAATGCTCAAGTTTTCAACCCCAATACATGTTTTAAATAGAGCTTTCAATGAGATTGACAGAGAGGGATGTCTTGTAATAAGGCCATACAAGTCAACATACTTTTTAAACATTGGCGCAGTAACCGTAAGGGTTAACTAAAGAATGCATAAAATGCACATGATTTTGAAGTTACACCTGCTCATAACATAGGTACGTCGAGGCAAGCCTGCATTGCCCCTTGGACAACATAATCACTTTCATTTGTATTGACGAAAACCCCAAATTCCATTTGAGCTGACTGTCAGCTGATTTAGTCCTTTTGTGGGTAGACATTTGACATAGGAAAAGTATTATTAAACCTCTGCAAAACGCGGTTCTCTGTGTGTCACTATCATGATTTGTTTGCTCATCACCTGAAACACACACACACACACAAGACGGGGATACATACATGGAATGCACGCAATGTCGGTTTAACAATACTTTCCTGTGGATATTTATTCTCAGATTCCTACCCACAAAAGGACAAACTGCACAGAAAACTGGTAGAGTAAGTTGAAATTCAATTGTATTCAACATTCTGGCTTGAGGAGCTCATGAGAGGATATACAAATGTATGGCAATCTCAAACTGTCATAGGTCTCCATGCCTCCATGCTATATGCACAGGTTAACAGATATCCAACCATGTCCTCTACTCTCTCTTCACTGTACATAGGTCTACTATACAGTGCCTTCGGAAAGTATTCAGACCCCTTGACTTTTTCCCCAAAATGTTACGTTACAGCCTTATTCTGAAATGTATTAAATAGATTTTTTACCCAATAATGACAGAGCAAAAACAGGTTTGTAGAAATGTTGGCTAATTTATTAAACTTAAACGTCAATATCACATTTACGTAAGAATTCAGGCCTTTTACTCAATACTTTGTTAAAGCACCTTTGGCAGCGATTACAGCATCAAGTGTTCTTGGGTATGACGCTGCAAGCTTGGCACACTTGTATTTGGTGAGTTTCTTCCATTCTTCTCTGCAGATCCTCTCCACCTCTTTTCAGGTCTCTCCAGAGATGTTCGATTGGGTTCAAGTCCGGGCTCTGGCTAGGCTTCTCAAGGACATTCAGAGACTTGTCCCGAAGCCTCTCATGCGCTGTCTTGGCTGTGTGCTTAGGGTTGTTGTCCTGTTGGAAGGTAAACCTTTACCCCAGTCTGAAGTCCTGAGCGCTCTGGAGCAGGTTTCATCAAGGATCTCTCTGTACTTTGCTCCGTTCATCTTTGCCTAGATCCTGACTAGTCTCCCAGTCCCTGTCGCTGAAAAACATCCCCACAGCATGATGCTGCCACCACGATGCTCCACTGTAGAGATTTTGCCAGTTTTCCTCCAGATGTGACACTTGGCATTCAGGCCAAAGAGTTGAATCTTGGTTTCATCAGACCAGAGAATCTTGTTTGTGGTCTGATAGTCTTTAGGTGCCTTTTGGCAAACTCCAAGCGGACTGCCTTTTACTGAGGAGTGGCTTCCATCTGGCCACTACCATAAAGTCCTGATTGGTGGAGTGCTGCAGAGATGGCTGTCCTTCTGGAAGATTCTCCCATCTCCACAGAGGAACTCTAGAGCTCTGTCAGAGTGACCATCGGGTTCTTGGTCACCTCCCTGACCAAGGCCCTTCTCCCCCGATTGCTCAGTTTGGCTGGGCGGCCAGCTCTAGGAAGAGTCTTGGTGGTTCCAAATTTTTTCCATTTAAGAATGATGGAGGCCACTGTGTTCTTGGGGACCTTCAATGCTGCAGAAATATTTTGCTACCCTTCCCCAGATTTGTGCCTCCACACAATCCTGTCTCGGAGCTCCACAGACAATTCCTTCATCCTCATGGCTTGATTTTTGTTCTGACTGTGGGACCTTATATAGACAGGTGTGTGCCTTTCCAAAACATGTCCAATCAATTGAATTTACCACAGGTGGACTCCAATCAAGTTGTAGAAACATCTCAAGGATGATCAATGGAAACAGGATGCACCTGAGCTCAATTTTGATTATCATAGCAAAGGGTCTGAATACTTATGCAAATAAGGTATTTCTGTTTTTTCTGTTTAATAAATGTGCAAACATTTCTAAAAACCTTTGTTCTCTTTGTCATTCTGTGTAGATTGCTGAGGAATGTTTTGTATTTAATCAATTTTAGAATAATGCTTTAGCGTAACAAAATGTGACTGACTGGCTCCAATCGGTCTTATGTACCAAAATTAGAAATAGTATTTTTTACATTGGATAAAAGTAGAGACTCAGAGCTACAACATTATATATCATACACTGCATTTAAGGAACAATGGGAAAGTAATTCTGCTTTGAAAGTTGACAAACTTGTAAACTAACTTTTAAGATAATCGCCTTTGAATGTTTTGGTACCAACTGGAGAGCTCTTTGTCTACACCTGTTCAGCATCGTTCACACCCTCTTAAGCTTTAGCCCTACCCATCTCTTTAAGGATTCCCATATGAGGTCATGTGCTAAACAGTGAGTAGTGTAGTAAAGATTAAGACTAAAAGTGGTAAAAGTAGTAGCCTACAATAAGGAAAAATTCCAGCTAAACAGAAAGTGTCCAGATAAAAATATTTCATAAATAATACATGACGCTTACACAGACACACCTGTCTAAATTGATGGGTCATGTGAAAGAAACGCTATAACCACCATTCACATATTGCCTAGTGGATGGGTCTCTACAGAAGGTGAAAACGGTACAGCCAAATAATTACTTGCATAGTAGCAATATCAGAAATAGATAGTGTCAATATAAATAAAATAATATACAGCATGTACAAGAACAACACCAATAACACTGTCAGTGATAGACGAGGTAGTTATATGCATACAATCAGGGGTAAAGTAGCTGAGCAGCAGGATAAAAAAAAGTAGCAGCAATGTGTGGCGTGTGTGTTAGAAGAGAGTCATTTGAATAGAGGCACTGCTGACAGTGCTGATGACTGGTCTGTCTGAAGCACGCATGAACAAGGGAATCTATATTAGGAGAGACTGTTTCTGTCCTGCCCTTGACTTTGGTGCAGGGCATGTGATGTCCGTAGCCTCTTTGTCGCAAAACTCCCTGATCTTCTCAAAAACATAATTCTGTCTAGCTGTGTTCAGTCCAGGTGGTGCTTGTTGTACCAGCAGACCATCTATGGGATGAAGGATATCAGCGATGGGCAGCAGCTGAAACTTGGTCCCGACTGAGTCCGAACGCTTCCTGGCGGCAACAACACCAGGCTCAAGAGCATCGAAGCTGTAAAACAGGAAATAACCCAAACAATTAAGACATTACAACCCTGCACAACATCAATTCATCTCCCAAGTTTAGATAAGCAGAATATCCTTGTACAAAAAATAATCTATATATTTTATCTTTGTCATTATGAGGTATTGTGTGTCGATTGCTGAAAAAGAACATCAATTTAATCAATTTTAGAGTTAAGGCTGTAACATAACAAAATGTGGAAAAAGTCAAGGGGTCTGAATACTTTCCAAAGGCACTCTATGCTCTGTATGTATTCCTATTCCCCAATGTATTTTCTCCTCCATCACTACAGCAGTGTAATTGCTTGGCTGTGCCAGCAGAGGATGTATGAAATACTGCATTGACTTTCAAATTATTTCATCACAAAGGAATGGTCAGAGTGAATATGCCTATAGTGGGGTTGAATTCAAGGGACTTCAGTGCAAGAATAAACTGAATTTACAGGCAAAGTGAATTGGCCTTACTGCCAAAGCACATAAGCCAGCTACATATCAGATAAGTGACGCTTTTACAACTTTCTATACTGATTGAATACATGAGAAACTGAACCCTTCAATGGGGAACTGCCTCCTAGAGCCAACTTCTCTGGTTATAAACACCCTATGTGGCATCGATATGAGTCAGAAACATGAATTTGTGACTACGAAGTGCTACACTGAACAAAAATATAAACTCAACATGCAACAATTTCAAAGATTATACTGAGTTTGTACAGTTCATATAAGGAAATTGTCAATTTAAATATATTAATTAAGCCTTCATCTATGGATTTCACATGACTGGGAATACAGATATGCATCTGTTGGTCACAAATATCTTTTAAAAAAAGTAGGGGTGAAAACCAGTCAGTATCTGGTGTGACCACCATTTGCCTCATACAGCGAGATTCATCTCCTTCATATAGATTTGATCAGGCCGTTGATTGTGGCCTGTGGAATGTTGTCCCAATCATTTTCAATGGCTGTGCGAAGTTGCTTGATATTAGCAGGAACTGGAACACGCTGTCATACACGTCGATCCTGAGCATCCCAAACATGCTCAATGGGTGACAGGCCTGGTTATTATGCAGGCTAGGTACATTTTCAGCATCCAGGAATTGTGTACAGATCCTTTGCAACATGGGGCCGTGCATTATCATGCTAAAACATGAGGTGATGTTGCTAGATGAATGGCACGACAATGTGCCTCAGGATCTCTTCACGGTATCTCTGTGCATTCAAATAGGCATCGATAAAAGGCAACTTTGTTCGTTGTCCGTAGCTTATGCCTGCCCATATCACAATCCCATTGCCACCATGGGGTACTCTGTCCAGTACTGTTGAAACCAGGATTCATCTGTGAAGATCACACTTCTCCAGCATGCCAGTGGCCATCGAAGGTGAGCATTTGTCCACTAAAGACGGTTACGACGCCGAACTGTAACATTTCTGGGATCTTTTATTTCAGCTCATGAACATGGGACCAACACTTTACATGTTGTGTGTATATTTTTGCTCAGTTTAATAGAATAATGTCTGTCATAACGTCAGTCTCGTCCAAAACGAGTGAGTATGTGTGCGTCACGATGGGTATGGATGGGTTGGGTATGGATTACTTACATGCCCACTTTGCCAATGATGTACGAATGCCCAGAGAAAAAGATGTGGTCTGCCCCCAGCTGTCATGTGTTGTGAACATGTTGTCAAGTCTGCAACGCACGCACACTTGCTTGGCATAGGAGTGAAAATGGGCTTCAACAATATTGTGCAAGATGACAAGGAATGGATTACATACAATAAACATACGACATGATGGCTGTGACTGGTGTGTGTTGAGTAGCTAGCTAGTTAGCTAGCTATGATACTGTGATACTATGATGCAACTAGATAAATACATACTGTATCCTCTCCCTAATGTGTAATGAGATGGAATGTCATAGAGATGAAGATTTGTATCGCTAACGTTGCACCTGACGAGAAGGTTTGATAGAATGTAACGTTACGATAATGTTTCAACTCGAACTGGCTCGCTAAGAAAATCTCTGCAAGCTAACGTTAACTAGCTAGCCAAATAATTTCAACTCTGAAAAAATGTATAATTGATAACTATTGCTGATTTGCAAGTTTGGTAGTTAGCTACTTTTATGAGAACAGGCATGTTGTTTGGGTTACTTGGCACTTGCTCTCGATAACTCAGGCCCTGGCGTACCAATTGCACGCTCCCTCAAAACTTGAGACACAACACATCTGTAAGATTGTGTTGTGTGACAAAACTGCACATTTTAGAGTGGCCTTTTATTGTTTCTAGCACAAGGTGCACCTGTGTAATGATCATGCTGTTTAATCAGCTTTTTGATGTGCCACACCTGTCAGGTGGATGGATTATACTGGCAAAGGATAAATGCTCAATAACAGGGATTTAAACAAACCTGTGGACAAATTTTGAGAGAAATAAGCTTTTTTGTGCGTATGGAACAATTCCGTGATGTTTTATTTCATCTCATGAAACATGGAACCAACATTTTACATGTTACGTTTATATTTTTGTTCACAGGATACTTACAATTCACAGGATACTTACAAAACCTGGTGGATTTGTTGTTCAGCAGCATTCTGGACCCCCCCTACAATCAGGAGCAGAAGGCAGAGGCAGTACGTGGCCAGCCACCAGTCCCACTTCATGTTGGTCACATTTGATCTGGTCATAGATCAAAATTCTATCACTTGTCTCTCTTGGAATTCACCTAACAACCATTGATAATGTAAGCAGTGCTGTGTGTATCAACTCTACCTTGATTTTCTACAGATGGAGGACAGGGGAGAAGGTTTGTCATGGAGTCCCCTGACTAAAATACTTGATACCATGTGGTTGATACCCTGTGTATTCTTCAAACATGTCAGGGGACTGACTGTCTTATATGGGACACTATACGAAGGGATAACGATTAACATGTACCACTAGACAAAATGCTGATAGGTACACTATCTGTATCGGCTGTGAATGACAATAGAAGTGTTCACCAACCTGTCGATATTGATCTACTGGTCAATCTCCAAGGCATTCCTAGTCGATCATCATACATTTCAATAAAAAACTATATATTTTTATTATTAATTTTGCGCTGTTGGCTGTAGATGCACTTGGTTCAGCAGCCTTAGTGCTGGGAAGACAAAGTGTTCCCATTTTGAACCATTTCATGTATCTGAAGGTAGAACTCTGCATACCCGGAAGGCCTATAGGCCTACCGCTGGCCAATCAGATTGTTCAGATCACCGTGTTTGCACAGTTTCCTCCAGCTGTAGACTGTAAAAAGAAGCCTCAAAGACACATCAAAGTTGATACTGTGAGATTTCAAAAGTTTTTTAAAACCACGGCTAGAGAGCGAGTCAACGAATACAGCAAAGAGCTGCTGTTTTTATGAGTAAGTTGATGTTTAAGTTGTTATTCAGCACTGTCAACAATTTGTTCAACACTTTTATAAGCCATAAAATGCGCGTTCCCCCTACAACCAGCACTGCAGCTGCAATGAATGAGTATAGCAAAGTGTTCCGATAAGCTTGTTATTATTAGCGGCGTGTGTCTTTAATATCAAGTAATATTTCACTTTCTCTGATCATAGGAGTAACAACATGAATTGGTGCATGAGGCAGAAATAATGCAGTGTGACTTGAGTTTCACCATCAGCTGGAAGACGGTGGCTGCGTTTCAAACTCATAAAAGACAAAGACAACCTGGTCTACTTACCCTCACCTTATGCCCTTGGGGGAATCCCCGTCACCATCTTGGATGTCAGTCCGAACGATTAGCCAAACAAGGGAAGTTCGCAATGTAAGCCCCCCAGCCCTCGTTTTTGATTGAGTTTGCGAGTGTACAATTATGTTCACTTTGAGGCCTGAAACACCCCATAATTCAATTAGCGATGATTGTACATCCGCTAAGAAAAGTCAGCCGAAACTTTAAACCTCAATGTCAATATGGAGAAGTCAACATACAAGTGTAAGTAAAAACTAATGTAAAAAGGTAAGAAATTGTGCTACTAATGCACATGACGGCACAGACACGTCTGTAAAAGTAATGATGTTTGGTTAGCTTTTGGAAATTGCAGAAATAAAACATTTTCCTTCTTCAGAAGTTCCAGCTAGGGAGGCTAACGTCAGTTAGCTAATTCATTAGCTAGCTATCATACAGTAAGCGTATATTATTATTGATATAGTTTATGTAAGTAGACATATAATCATAATTGACTGTAGCGCATATAAAGCACCGGTGGCTGAAAACACAATCAACGCGGGACGAATATCTGGGCAAGGGAGGTCCCTTTAAAAATCATTCCTTCCTCCCTCGCCCCTTGCCCTGCAAGTGTATAGTCGTCAGACGTCATGATACGTCATCAGAAGTATCCACTTAATTTGAGGATACTTTGAGGGCCGGTGTCCCATTTCTCAATGGAGGGAGAGCGGAGGGATAGTTAGTCAGGTGAGAGGCAGCCCCGCCACTGCTACCTCCCTCCCCTCAGACTGCCCGTCAGATGCAGGCCATCAGTACACCAAAAAATATATATACAGTATATATATACAGTACAATGTGTCTGAGACGGTCTGAGACCTCTCCTGTGGATTTTCAGTTAATAAATAATAAATTTTCTGGACATAATTCCCCCTCCTTCCTCTTGGGTCATTAGTCCATGTCTGTCTCTGTGGTGATAAGATACCTTTTCTCAGCCCATTTCAAGGGGATTTGCCATCGGCGGCCATTGTGCTAGCAGTGGCATTAGATGGTATTTTTCCCAAGATGGACTTTCTCCGCTCACCTTTAGGATTTACTCATAGCAATCGGTCCAGGCTCTGCCCTGTCAAGCCGTTTCTCCGCTCTCAACATAATATCTACAGTATATTCTTGCAGGTGAAGAAGCATGTAATATTGCCATTTCCTTGTTGCTTATCTTGAATAACGCTGACACATTCATTCCCCAACGGCCCTGCTCTTTGGAAATGGCCATGCAGTGCTATGCCCCTGAGCATAGGATTACCTGTCTTCAATTTCTTTTTAACTAGAGTGTGTCGGGTTCTCGAGTGGTTTTGTAATGACGTGCAATGTCCTTGGAGAGCTCTCTGAGACAAACCATGATTCGGTATGGAAGGGAGTAGAATACACATGGTAGTTGTCCCCTCACAGGAAGACACACTGGACTTGGGGCTGTTTGGAGAAAACCTCTTACACTGTCATTGGGCCTCAAAATGGGAAACATAACTACTTAGCTACTGGCTCAATTTACTTCACCATCAAGCATAAAATCCTCTTGGATGGACAATTCACAGAGCATGGAAAGAGAACTTCCAGCCATTCCAAATTAGGTTGCCAGTTAGTTGTACTAGAAATAATGTTCAGCCTTGGTCAAGTGGCAGCATTTTCCCACTGCTGATTAATTCCAGCACTGCTGTTTCCGTCTTTTGGCCTCAGCAATGGAGAGAGTGCCAAAGAGGACTTTGAGGAGTCTAAACACAGCCAACTAGGCCCCTTAAAAGGGATCAGCCAAGCTCCCTATTTACAGTAGAACGTGATTAAGACACCCTTGGAACTTCAAAACAAGCATCAAAGTGTCAAACCCATTGAAAAAGTAGAAGGACTGGATAGAATGTATAAACTAATAGAGAAACTAAACTCAGAGAAAATATTGAGTTACCTGGTTACGTAACAGTTACGACAAATTCAAGTCTGTTCCAACTGAGTTTTGGAACTGAAACTCGGCAAAATCTCAAGCTTTACACAAACTCATTGACTCATAGTTTATTAGGGCCAACCCAAAAGGGGACATTTCCTGTAGTTTGTTAGACTCCACTGAGTGCAATTTAGAGAGACTGTTGGAAGTACAGCCTTCATTTCTAATACAGTATATACACTAGCATCAGAGTTGAGCTCTTTGGATTGAATTGCACTGTTATTCATACCCCATCCTTTCCTTACAAACCAACAGTGGATGGTAATATCTACCAACATGTGTCTTTCCTCTAACTCCATGTTATCACAGAGGAGCAGCACACAACGTTGACTATAGCCAGTGCCAATTTAATCCATCTCGTCAGACATAGGCCTAACTTGGAACAAAACAGGCTTCATGTGGCCCTTTTTGTCCCACTTGCAGTTGTTATTTGAAGATATTGAAATTATTACCTCCCCCGGGCGTACACAACAACTTGTTTCTTTCTGCAATTTGCACATTCGTGCATTCATAGTACATGCATAGATTTGCTTTAAATGAGTTTGTTCAATGTGTTAGCCGCGGTTCTTCTGTCGTCAGTCAAGCCCTCGCTTGCATGTTGATTTTGTTTTCTCTCGCAGAGAAACAGGGTAAACTTATTGAGATTAGAGATCTGGGTCTGTCTCGTTTCAGTGGTGACATTTCTAAACCATGGCAAAGGTAAAGCTTGTGTTTCATTTGAGGATGGCTGAGATACTGAACTCCGACAATCATTCTTGCATGACGCAGTTGCCTAATGAGAATACTGTGACCCAGAATGGACTGCGATTGTAAAGTCTTTTATATACCTAAGCTAAGTTTCTCAACAAGGACTCAAAATATCTGGTTTTCTGTCAGTGACAAAGAATGTTTGCTTTCAAATCCACTGCCGGCCACCTGAGACGCACATCCATTTCAGACGTGTTATTTCTTTTTTTTGCTCTCTTTAAATCTTAAAATGGTGCTTCAATGATTATATACGTTATGTTAACCCGAGGCTGTCCTAATATGGACACTGTGCACTTGGTTCCCATTTCAAATCATCCAGTAGTATTTAATAATGCTGATACATGTCAGTTGATACGGTTGATATTTGGTGCTAGTTTGAGCCAGAAGGTGGGATCCCACACTGCTGACTGGGTGGTTGGAGGTGGATGAGTAACAAGCAAAAGGTCGCATCTGGCCGTGTGGTGTTGACATACTGTCGACAGACTGAGTTGTGTACCAGTAGGCCTATGTGTTACTGACAGGACGGGAATGGGTCCACGACTTTACACAATAAGCTATGGACATACAGTAGAAGGATGGAAGCCTTTCCTTTAACTTCCATATCTGTTTATTGGTCATTCAAGGAAAGGGACATAGGTAAATAATATACCCTTCAGATCAGCGATCATGAAGGAAAGGACAAGATAATAACACTATTCAGGACTTAAAGAATATAAGGTAACATGGACTAACCAAATAAAGTGTTACTGCATATAATGACGAAAGGACTACAGGAAAAATGTCACCTACAAAGCAATCTGTGGCGGTAGGTAGCCTAGTGGTTAGAGCGTTGGACTTGTAACTGAAAAGTTGCAAGATCGAATCCCTGAGCTGACAAGGTAAAAATCTGTCGTTCTGCCCCTGAACAAGGCCGTTCCTAGGCCGTCATTGAAAATAAGATGTTGTTCTTAACTGACTTGCCTAGTTAAATAAAGGTAATATATATATATATATATATATTGTGGCAGACCAGGGGGTTTGGTCAAGACGTTTACAGAGATCAGACACGGACAGAGTATGATTAGCTCGGTTTCAAGGGTGTTTATTAAATAATAAATCAAAAGAAAAGGATAGGTCTCCCCTACCGTCTTCTGGGCTCCGGGTCTTGCTGTATCCTGTTTGGCACACAAACTCAAACGTCTTAGCTCGGGCCCCCGTCTCCAACTACACGGAAGTCCCCTTACTTCCCCAGTCCTCTCCTGTGTGCTGCCCTTCTAGCAGCTTTATGGGGCTTGTACAGCTGGTGAGCAATCAGCCCTTGATTACTCACCAACTCCCCAATCAGCCCCAATTAGTCCTAGGCGGAGAGCCCGTCGAGACCTGGCATGTCCAGCAGATGGAGCCATCGCCTCGTGATGTATACTCCGTCTGTCACCAGGCCTACTCTCCCTGGTGGATGACTGTCACCAGGCCTCGAGTGCGAGTCTCCCCTGGTGGATGACTGACTCCTGCTGTATGCCACACCCCCCACGTCTCCCTTCTCGATCGTGTAACAGAAAGAAGTGTTGAAGGGACAAGAATGACCTGGTAACCCAATCTGGGACAGAGGGGCGCCTAGTCCCATATCACACGCGTCCGTCTGGCCCACCATTGGCACCTGGAAATCGGGCGTTACGAGAATTGGATGGGAGCACAGTTCTTCCTTCAGACAGCTGAACGCTGCTTCTGTCTCGTTTGTCCATTTCACTGTTTTCGGGAGGCGGGCCCTGGTTAGAACGGTGAGGGGGGAAGCTATAGCCGCAAAGTTGGGGATAAATCGGCTATAGTATCCTGCCAGTCCCACTTGACCTGTGTCTTGGTGCGTGAACCTTCCTCTCCTTTGGCTTGACATCCCCCTGTCCGATCAAATACCCCAGGTACTACACCTCCTCGAAATTGAGTTTGCACTTCTTAGGGTTCGCGGTCAACCCGGCTTGTCTGAGCACATCCAGCCCTGCCTGGAGGCGTGTCAAGTGCTCTTCCCAACCTTGGCTGTTGATGATGATGTCATCCAAATAGGCCCCTGCATACTGCTGGTGGGGTCGAAGTACTTTGTTCATAAGCCGTTGGAATGTGGGCGGGGCTCCATGGAGCCCGAACGGGAGCACCCGGTACTGATACAACCCGTCTGGTGTCGAAAACGCCGTCTTCTCCCGGGAGGAGGCTGCCAACGGTACCTGCCAATATCCTTTGGTCATCGCGTCTTGTGATGGCCGGCCGCCCAACAACCTGCCCGCTTGACCCTATCCCCTCCTCTCTTCTCCAGACCATTTCCGGAGACCTTCTCCCTTACATCACCTCGCTCATCAACTCATCCCGGACCGCTGGCTACGTCCCTTCCGTCTTCAAGAGAGCGAGAGTTGCACCCCTTCTGAAAAAACCTACACTCGATCCCTCCGATGTCAACAACTACAGACCAGTATCCCTTCTTTCTTTTCTCTCCAAAACTCTTGAACGTGCCGTCCTTGGCCAGCTCTCCCGCTATCTCTCTCAGAATGACCTTCTTGATCCAAATCAGTCAGGTTTCAAGACTAGTCATTCAACTGAGACTGCTCTTCTCTGTATCACGGAGGCGCTCCGCACTGCTAAAGCTAACTCTCTCTCCTCTGCTCTCATCCTTCTAGACCTATCGGCTGCCTTCGATACTGTGAACCATCAGATCCTCCTCTCCACCCTCTCCGAGTTGGGCATCTCCGGCGCGGCCCACGCTTGGATTGCGTCCTACCTGACAGGTCGCTCCTACCAGGTGGCGTGGCGAGAATCTGTCTCCTCACCACGCGCTCTCACCACTGGTGTCCCCCAGGGCTCTGTTCTAGGCCCTCTCCTATTCTCGCTATACACCAAGTCACTTGGCTCTGTCATAACCTCACATGGTCTCTCCTATCATTGCTATGCAGACGACACACAATTAATCTTCTCCTTTCCCCCTTCTGATGACCAGGTGGCGAATCGCATCTCTGCATGTCTGGCAGACATATCAGTGTGGATGACGGATCACCACCTCAAGCTGAACCTCGGCAAGACGGAGCTGCTCTTCCTCCCGGGGAAGGACTGCCCGTTCCATGATCTCGCCATCACGGTTGACAACTCCATTGTGTCCTCCTCCCAGAGCGCTAAGAACCTTGGCGTGATCCTGGACAACACCCTGTCGTTCTCAACTAACATCAAGGCGGTGGCCCGTTCCTGTAGGTTCATGCTCTACAACATCTGCAGAGTACGACCCTGCCTCACACAGGAAGCGGCGCAGGTCCTAATCCAGGCACTTGTCATCTCCCGTCTGGATTACTGCAACTCGCTGTTGGCTGGGCTCCCTGCCTGTGCCATTAAACCCCTACAACTCATCCAGAACGCCGCAGCCCGTCTGGTGTTCAACCTTCCCAAGTTCTCTCACGTCACCCCGCTCCTCCGCTCTCTCCACTGGCTTCCAGTTGAAGCTCGCATCCGCTACAAGACCATGGTGCTTGCCTACGGAGCTGTGAGGGGAACGGCACCTCAGTACCTCCAGGCTCTGATCAGGCCCTACACCCAAACAAGGGCACTGCGTTCATCCACCTCTGGCCTGCTCGCCTCCCTACCACTGAGGAAGTACAGTTCCCGCTCAGCCAGTCAAAACTGTTCGCTGCTCTGGCCCCCCAATGGTGGAACAAACTCCCTCACGACGCCAGGACAGCGGAGTCAATCACCACCTTCCGGAGACACCTGAAACCCCACCTCTTTAAGGAATACCTAGGATAGGATAAAGTAATCCTTCTCACCCCCCCCCCCCTTAAAAGATTTAGATGCACTATTGTAAAGTGGCTGTTCCACTGGATGTCATAAGGTGAATGCACCAATTTGTAAGTCGCTCTGGATAAGAGCGTCTGCTAAATGACTTAAATGTCATGTAAATGTAGGTCAAGGGTGCTGATGTACCGGGCCTTTCCCAATCGGTCGATGAGCTCGTCCACCCTCGGTATGGGATATGCGTCAAACAAGCTGATGTCGTTCACCCCCCCGGAAATTGTTACAGATGCGGAGGCTACTGTCCGATTTGGGCACCAACGCGATGGGGCTGCACTATGCACTATAGGACTCTTCAACGACCCCCACCCCCCTATCAGCATAGCCTCCACTTCCTGCTTCACAGCCTTCCTTCAGGCCTCCGGAATCCAATATGGCCTCTTTCTTACCGTTTCTCGGAGACCACTGCCGTGTTCCAATCTACAAGCTCCCTGAGCTCTTGCTTCTGGGCCGGGTCTAGGTCCTCATAGCTCTGGACCACTACTGGTCCCGTTGGCGTCCTGGGTCCCGACCATAACACGGCCAAGGCTGTCTACTCGTGCCACTTCTTCAACAGGTTCACGTGGTAAATCTGTTGAGGTTTCCGTCTCCCCGGTTGCCGTACGCGGTAATTGACAGGTCCCATCTTCTCGACCACCTCGTATAGTCCGTGCCATGTTGCCAGGAACTTACTTTCGGCTGTGGGGATTAAGACCAGCGCCCTGTCTCCCACCTGGAATTTTCGGGGCTGGGCTCCCCGATTGTAGACCTGGGCTTGGGTGCGTTGGGCCGTCTCCATCTGCTCCCTCATCGTCTCCACGTGCTCTACCACTGGAAAACCCAGTGGAGGATTGGGATACTTCTCAGACTGAGAACATTAGGTGGGGTAGTAGCTAGTCCCAGTTCTTCCCGTCCTGCTCAATGACCTACCGCAGCATCTGTTTGAGCGTTTTACTAGAGTGCTTGACGAGCCCACGGATGTCTGGATCTGCATGATCTGCAGGAGGGCACACAACATCTTTCATGAGGCGGAACATAAACTCCGTACCTTGGTCTGTCAAGATCTCGTTCGGGATGCCCACCCGGCTAAAGAGGTGGAACACCTCCCGGGCGATTCCCTTGGATACCGCTGCCCATAGGGGAATGGCCTTGGGATACCGGGTGGCATAATCTCCTATCACCAGGATGTACCGGTGTCCTTGTGCTGTTTTTACCAGGGGTCCCACTATGTCCATGGCGATGTGTTCAAAGGGCACCCTGATGATCGGTAGGGGGACCAATGAACTTCGGAAGTGGGCTTTTGGGGCAATGAGTTGACACTCCGGGCAGCTGCGACAGTAGTCTTCCACGGCCCTCCTCATCCCGGGCCAGTGGAACTGGGCGCGATCTGTTTCCGGGTCTTCTCCATTCCCAGGTGCGCACCCAACAGGTGGGTGTGGGCCAGCTGAAGAACAGTTCCCACGTATCGTCAGGGCAGCAACAATACCTCTGGAAGTTCCCCCTGTTGGTGTGACACCTGATACAAAAGGTTATTCTTGATTTGGAAATGGGGGTATCGCCAGTCACTCACCCCCGGAAGTAGCTGTCCATCCACCGCTATCACTTGGGCTGCGGCGGCTTTCAAGTTCGGATCCTCCCACTGGGCCGTCCCGAATTGTCCCCTCAACTGGCCACCAGGGTTCCCCAGGAGGTTCGGGTTCTGGCGCCCCCTCCGACTCCAGAGCCATAGACCCATGCTGGTTAACCGGTTGCTTCCGCTGGACAAATTGCTGCAGGGGGTGCAGAGCTGTTGGCCGGGGTAGGGGTAGCCAGGTGGAAAGCATGGCCAGCCATAGAAAAATGCTTATAGAAGTTATCGATTATCGTAGATTTATCAGTGGCGACAGTGTTTCCTAGCGTCAGTGCAGTGGGAAGCTCTTATTCTCAATGGACTTTACATTGTCCCTAAACTTTTTGGAATTAGTGCTACAGGATGCAAATTTCTGTTTGAACAAGCTAGCCTTAGCTTTCCTAATTGACTGTGTATATTGGTTCCTGACTTCCCTGAAAAGTTGCATATTGCGGGGGGCGATTTGATGCTAATGCAGTGCGCTACAGGATGTTTTTGTGCTGGTCAAGGGCAGTCAAGTCTAGGGTGAACCAAGGGCTATATCTGTTCTTAGGACAAATCCACTGCCGTTGGAGAACCAGGAGGAACCACAACCAGGGGAAAGGTGTTCACTTCTGTTGCCTCTGGCTTTGGACATAGTTAACTGGTCTTACTGTTTTGGAGGCATAGGCTACATTTGAATGGGGCTATAACACAGGCTACGTACAGTACAGTGCAAATGAGCCGCCTGTTTTCAGATTGGCTGTTACAGTGAATGGAATAAATGTCACGCCCTGACCTTAGAGAGCCTTTTAATGTCTTTATTTGGTTTGGTCAGGGTGTGATTTGGGGTGGGCATTCTATTTTTTGTTTTTCTTTGATTTTGTATTTCTATGTTTTGGCCGGGTATGGTTCTCAATCAGGGACAGCTGTCTATCGTTGTCTCTGATTGAGAACCATACTTAGGTAGCCCTTTTTCCCTCCTTTCTTTGTGGGAAGTTGTCTTTGTTTGTTGGCACTATATAGCCTTTAGCTTCACAGTTGGTTTTTGGATTGTTTATTGTTTTTGTCGGCGTCATAATGATAAAAGGAATAGGTACGCTCACCACGCTGCACCTTGGTCCTCTTCTTTCAACGGCCGTGACAATAAAACAGAACTGAAGTGGTTATTTTCCTGTAAACTGACATGAAAATGGTTTAGTGCACACATTCACATGACAAGAGGTTATAATAAAGGTTCAAATAGTTTAAAAGATAAATGACATCAAAAAGGGTGCTGCTTGATATGAATACAGTCTTTAAACATAAAACTCCCAATGTCACATTGCTCTCTGATATCAGCCATCTGTCAATGATGATGGATGACACTGGCAATTATTCGCTCACGGACATCATGGAATGCAACTGTTAAGGACACGAATGAAAATAAGTTGCCCGTACTCCACTCTTACCTGTTACTCATTCTGTATCGGTGACTGATGGTGTAACTGGCTTGCTAATGGAACATGAGAAAGGACGTCAGCTGCCCACCTCCTCAGCAGCTGTGAACGTCGAGCGAGAGCGATGGTGTGAGTCTCAATAAGGGTAAATCCACGGTAATAGAGTGACACTGAGACTCAGATTTGTCACTTTAAGGCCAGGCACCACAGGCTGAAATTACATTTTTGCATTTTTACCTATCAATTTTGAGATGTGTTGGTCCATTAATATTATTTTTTCAAAAAGTAAACAAACATTTCATGAACGTTTATATTTTCTTTAGCTTGTCATACTACCAAATGCCTATTGACTCTGTTCCATCTGACTGCGCAATCCACTGCCTCATCAGACCAGCCAGGCAATTTATAACAGCAGATATTTATATGAACCTTGCTGTTTGTCTCTCCGACATCTGCAACATTGTTTCAATATTAAAATTCGATCTCCAGCTGTCCCATAGTAATGAATGTGTTCGGAGCCGGTATGAGACACACAGGCAGGCAGCTTTTCTCAGCCAGTCGAAATCAGGAATCAGCATCATTTTTATGGATATATACAAAGAACTATCAATAGAAAACAGGTCAAACGAAACTAAGTGCAGCTAGTTTGAAGTCTTTCCAGCTTCAGTTTGAACTGATTGTGTTAGCTGTGTTGGCCAGCTCCCCTGAACAAGTGTGCTAACGAGAGCACATTTTCTATGCCAGGTGAAATCGCATTATTAGCTCATTGTTATGGATGTATCTAAATAAATGTCACTAGAAAACAGCTTAAACAAATGCAAATGCAACTACTTCGTTGTTATCCTGGCTGCACTGTTAGATGTGACTCTAAATTAGCCGTAGTTGGCTAGCTAGCAAGGAAGGGATAAGAATATTACCAGCCAATATGGCAATGGAACATTTAAAATGAACGACTGGATCGCGTCCATAGATACAGAGCAAAAAGTATGAACGACTGGGTCGCGTCTCTGGCTTGGGTAGCAAACCTAGATTTACTATATCTTGTGGAAGGATGAAATAGTATGAATTAATTCATCAAAATAATGTTTTTTTAATGAACATATGTCAATCATTATTTGAATATGTTGGTAACACATTGTATAAAAGTGATAATGCCCTCAAAGCCGGTGTTTGGAGGATATATTGGATATATTGGATATATTGACGGCCCTCAACTTCGTCTCGGGCCTAACAACACCCATGCCAATATATCCTCATAACACTGGCTTCTCTGACATTATCACTTAAGTATGCATCATTAGGATATTTCGGAAAAACATAATCTCTGTTTGTTAGTTGCAAAACCTAAGTGATTAGAATTATTTATGCTTCAACTACTAAATAACAATTTTCACTATCTTGTTCTTGATCCAGAAAGGTTTTGCTCTTTCAACAATTTCCCCAGGGTGGACCGCAGCAGAGCATGAGGATGATTGTTAAATGTTCACACCTGGTGATTCCTGTTTTGGGGCAGGAACTTGTGGGATATAAAGTCCTCTCTGACAAGCTGCATTGGAGTCACAGTTGCCCAAAATTGAAGCAGGTTATATTTTATTTAAATGTCTCCTTTCACACAACTGATATGTTGATGAAACAAAATATTTAGTTTTTTACTTAATATACACAATTGACTATGTGTGAGCTGAATCTACAACCAATATTAGACATCTATCTATGTTGTTAAAAATGCAAGAATGAAGTTGTGCGAGTAAGCTTGTTCTTTCCCTTATATTCCGGGTGAGAAGTTGTGGTCCTTCTGTAGCTCAGCTGGTAGAGCATGGCGCTTGTAACGCCAGGGTAGTGGGTTCAATTCCCGGGACCACCCATATGTAGAATGTATGCACACATGACTGTAAGTTGCTTTGGATAAAAGCGTCAGCTAAATGGCATATATTATTATATTATTAAGTTAGGCACTCAACAGTGTTGTTTGCTAGCACAACAAAAACATTGCTTTGGATGCCATGCAACTTTAGTAACCCTGTAGAGTCAAAACTTGATGATTTGTGTGATGTGCCACCATGTTAAAGCAAACCAAACTGTAGTTCAATGATGAAATACCATAGGTAGAGGCAGGTATTCTTATTGCAGTACTAGAGAAAGGGACTTCACACACTCCAAATCTAGTGCAGCACTCCTAACAGAAGGTTACAGAACCTGTCCTTGCTGGTTGTCAAAATACTATTATCAGGAACCAAACAAGATATTTTGAGGAATGTTTGAGACCAAATAAATGTTTTTTTGACAGACACCAACATTTGTTTGATTTTGTAAGGTTTTAGACACCACAATACAAAACACTGACAAATTCAATAGGTAAAACGTTTGTCATAGTCCTTGCAAGTTTGCAACAAAGGCATCTGGAATGATGCAATTAACCAATCAATTCATCTTCCCTGTGCAGTACTGTGTCAAGTCCTACAGGAAACATATGGTAGTCTAACACTGCATTGAAGCGCAAAATTAAGTCCACAAGTACACCTGAACACCCTTTTTTTTAATTAACCTTTCTTCTGACCTTACCTTTTGACATATCAACACGTGGGGACAATATCAGTGTTTGAGGAGGAGAGGGTGGTAGCAATATGTGTGTAGTGAGTACTCTCACCACTTCAAGTAATTTCGGCAAGGAGAGTGAGATGGAATATATGCACCACCAGACTGCTCCTGTACAGTAGCCTACAGACTGAGCCCTCTCTCTCCCTCTCTTATTTTCCACCCTCCAGTTGTGCTGAGTTGACAAAAGTGGTCACCAGCAGAGAGAGTGACGACGCACCCTGCCCTTGGTATTGTAATTACAGTTCTCTCATCACACGTGAGTCTGCTGCCTTAGCCCAGCTGGCCATTTGGGGCAGTGTCTGAGGCAGACGAGTGCTGCTGTGAATCTCAAGCACCCCGCTACTGATGCACTATCAGCACATCTCAATTCTGCTGGACCCACTGAACCCTCAGCCCTGAGGATAGTGAGGATAGAGTTTTTCAGTCCTGGGGACTAATATAAATAACTAACTAGCTAACACACCTGATTCACCTCATCAAGGGCTGGGATCAAAAGCTGAATGATTCAATGACCTCAATTTTATGAACCAAGTGTGTTACTTGGTTAGGACCAAGGTCTCTTTGGTTTATCAGGATTATAGGGATTTGGTTGGAATTCCCCTATAATGATGAAAAGTAAAACGCTATGGATTATTACTAACAGCTTCTATCTACATCTATCTTTGATATCGATATGCAGAATTGCAAATTTACTCCAACTCCCAGTTACTCATCTTGGAAGATCTAAAACAATTGGATAGATGGAAGCAACACGGCACAAAAGCCCATATAAGGCAAAGGCAAGCAATTTACATATTGTATAAAACCTATTCAATACGCTTTCAGATCTACAGGAGTGCCTATGGGGTAGGGTTTAGGGGTCGATTTGGAATTCAGAAGTAGTGCCTGGAGCTAAGCACACCTGTGCATAGAAATCATCCCACCTCTCCCTCCCTCCTTTACCTATCCCTTGTTTAGTACTCTCCTTCACTCCTTCCATTTTCTCCCATTGTTGGTCTGCATTGTGATACCAGCAATGCTGATAACGCTGTCTGCCTGTTTATCATTGGCTCTCCGTGAGTGATTACCATTGCAGTCCACTGTATTGGAAGGTACTATCACAATGTCTCCAGCGCATAATTACAGTTTAATGTAGAATGTGTTTTATTTGGCCCTGACAAAACTTTTCACTCATAGTTACTAAAACCACCATTTGGTTGAGCTATTGTAAAGCCCAAAGTGCACTTTGCAGCATAATTAAATGTGGCTTAGTTCAATGTAGGGGCTATTTTGTCTGGGGGAAGTACTGAAAACCTTAGAAAGATATGGATTTGTGTAAGCCTCAATGCTTTACACCAACGATAAGGGGATTCATGAATGAACTCCATGTTAGTAGGTCCAAGCTAAGCATACCTGTACTGCAAAGCAGCTTACAGACAGACTCAGAATGCCAGTCAGACAGTTTAAATTGTCTTCCACAGTCAGGGGCTGTGTGTGTGTGTCCCCTTGGGGGTCCACAACAAAGTGATTAATGACAGACCCCTTCGGCTAACACTTCATGGATTTATGGGATTTCACATGCAAACTCCCGTTAAGGACCGAATCGGACATGTAGTTAGCATGTGTTCAAGGTTTCTCAATAAATACACTGCCCAGAAAACATAATTGGATTCCACTATATTTCTCCAACTTCCAGATAAATTGAGTAAGGCAGAGACAGTGGGCCACCCTTAACATATCGCAGAAATGTTACATGCGATTGTCAGTGGTCCGTGAGAGGGTTGCACATTGCAATATATGACATTTGATATAAAAATCAATCACTACAATCGCTGTGCCATATATATTCTGTTAGCATGGTAATATAATAAACCAGTGGTAGCATATAATGTGTATGAATGAATGCAGTATAAGTTTGTTTGTCTGTAGCGTACACAGTGTTCTTGTATGCACATACGTGAACACTGTGTACACCACAGACATACATATTGTATGTGCTTATATGCACATCATCCCCTAACCCCCCTCCTCCCCAACCCACACCCCGCACCACCTCTTGGCACACCACCCCCAGGGCTCCTGAGTGGCGCAGCGGTCTAAGGAACTGCATCTTAGTGCAAGAGGTATCACTACAGTCCCTGGTTTGAATCCAGGCTGTATCACATCTGGCTGTGATTGGAAGTCCCATAGGGCGGTGCATAATTGGCCCAGCATCGTCCAGGTTTGGCCAGGGTAGGCAGTCATTGTATCTAAGAATTTGTTCTTAACTGACTTGCCTAGTTAAAGGTTCAATAAAATATAAAAGAAAACTTAGCTGGGGACTTCCAGGACAAAAATATTCACATTTTCTCAATGGAGAGCGGCCCTATAAATCAGGGCCCAGAATGCTTTGTGGCTACGATTAATGTTTTATGGCAGTGTTTAGGCTTAATTGCTACCGTGGGGAAAGCTGGAGTGGCCATCTCGTTTGCATCGGAGGGATAGCGAGGGATATCGCAGCAGACCAGAGATTTTCATTGACTAATTTAAGAAATCCCTTTTGTTGAGAGGGAACTTCCGTGCAAAACAGCCGAAGGCTCGCAGTGATGATAGTAACAGGAGTGGAGGGACTGGGGCTGGTAAACAAGGGGATGGATATTGGGTCGGAAGATAAAAGCAATGTAACAAACAAAGCAGAAATTATTTACTGGGCAAAAAAATACTTTGTGTTCGATTTTTAAAGGCTGTCCTTTCAAAATCCTCGATAACACAACTTCATGGAGTATATTTAGGATTTTCCAAAACACTACTGTTCCATAAGTTATGAACAGTCAAAATAGTTTGGAAAAGATTACATGGCAACATACACTACATGACCAAGAGTATGTGGACACCTACTCATCGAACATCTCATTTAAAAATCATGGCCATTAATATGGAGTTGGTCCCCCCTTTGCTGCTACAACAGCCACCACTCTCCTGGGAAGGCTTTCCACTAGATGTTGGAACATTACTGCGGGGACTTGCTTCCATTCAGCCACAAGAGCATTAGTGAGGTCGGGCACTGATGTCGGGCGATTAGGCCTGGCTCGCAGTCGGAGTTCCAATTCATCCCAAAGGTGTTCGATGGGGTTGAGGTCAGGTCCCTGTGTAGACCATTCAAGTTCTTCCACACCGATCTCGACAAACCATTTATGTATGGACCTCACTTTGTGCCTAGGGGCATTGTCATGCTGAAACAGGAAATAGTCTTCCCCAAACTGTTGCCACAAAGTTGGAAGCACAGAATCATCAATAATGTCATTGTATGTTGTAGCATTAATATTTCCCTTCACTGGAACTAAGGGGCCTAGTCCAAACCATGAAAAATAGCCCTAGACGATTATTCCTCCTACACCAAACGTTACAGTTGGCACTATGCATTCGGGCAGTTAGCGTTCTCCTGGCATCCACCAAACCCAGATTTGTCTGTCGGGCTGCCAGATGGTGAAGCGTGATTCATCACTCCTGAGAATGTGTTTCCACTTCTCTAGAGTCCAATGGCAGCAAGCTTTACACCACTCCAGCTGACGCTTGACACTGCGCATGGTGATCTTAGGCTTGTGTGAGGCTGCTTGGCCATAGAAACACATTTCATGAAGCTCCCTACGAACAGTTCTTGTGCTGATGTTGCTTCCAGAGGCAGTTTGGAACTCGGTAGGGAGAGCTGCAACTAAGGACAGAGGGTCCCGTTCTGTGATCTTGTGTGGCCTACCACTTCAGGACTGAGCCATTGTTGCTTCTAGACGTTTCCACTTCACAATAACAGCCCTTACAGTTGACCAGGGCAGCTTTAGCAGGGGAGAAATTTGACGAACTGACTTGTTGGAAAGGTGGCATCCTATGACGGTGCCACATTGAAAGTCACTGAGCTCTTCAGTAATGCCATTCTACTGCCAATGTTTGTCTATGGAGATTGCATAGCTGTGTGCTCGATTTTATACACCTGTCAGCAATGGGTGTGGCTGAAATAGCCGAATTCACTCAATTGAAGGGGTGTCTACATACTTTTGAATATATTTTGTACATGTCATCATGATTAGATATTTCTGGACAACTCAGGTGCATTCGTTTTGCACAGTCTGTGAGCAGCTCTATTTTTGAATACATAAATGTCTTGCATAGGTCACACACACTGCTCGTGATATGTTTTGGTGACGGTGAGCTGTCTCAGAGTGAAGAGGAGTAGAGAATTTAAAATGACTTATTATTAAATGTGAGCATTACCACTGAAGCCCCTCAACAGAAATGACTGACAGTTGAAAGGAAGGATATCTTATTATACTGTATAAGTAGAATACAAGAAATCATATAGATTTACAAAGTGACATTAAAACATAAAAATAACTGATACAGTTAATTAAGCTCATAGTTAAGCTTTAACAGAAGATGTCTCAAGACATGAAACAGTTTAAAAGATTTGGTATTGAATTATAGTCTTTCTATCAGCACAAAAGGAATATTCACTCTCATACAGTGTCCACATTAGGAAGTGTGCTAATGGAGGTTGTGTCACCGTACTCTTGCATTATACTTTCCAATGTGATTGATGGTTTAAAAAGAATAATTCTCTAATGGTGCCATTCATCATCTTGGCTGATCTCAAGTCAGATGACCACCATGACAAGGTTATAAGACAGCCAACCAACTAGGTCCCTCCTGATGACAGGCAGAACTATGGCTTAATCGCTGGCAGTGGCTTGGCATGGAATCAGTTACTTAAGTTTCGATGCATAAATCAGCGGAGGAGAAATATGTCAGTGTCTGTCTCGTCACAGGCTAATGGCCTGGAAGAGGATTTAGCAGATTTAGCAGTACAAAATATTGTACGCAAAAGTGGACGGCAGCTTCTCCCTGTCCCAACAGTTGATAGTAAAAGCCTTGATATGGCTTAAATAGGAATTCTGTTTGCACTGTAAATATAATGTCTGCTGTATCTACTCAGTCTAAGCTAATGCATTTCTACACAAGCAGGGCGAATGGAGTGCATGTCCTTGTTTCAACAGGTAATGCCTGTAATGACGTTGGTCCCAAGCCCAGAGCTTATGGTGGCAATGTCAGGGTAGTTATGATATTCTTATGCAGGGTATCTGTAGGTTAATAACATGATCATAATTCTTAATAACACTTCCCAAGCTAATACAAGCAGGTGATACACAGCCAAGCTTCAAGTGATTCTGGTCGTACAAGTGGGAAGTTGTGTCTTTTGAAAAATGCTCAATGCACGGAATTGTTGACATGCTCAGTGAAGAGCCAAGAGAGGGTTTTGGTTATGGCACGTAAGCAAACCCTATGGTCATGATGATCATACAATATGTCTAGGTATAGCCAGGACAGTCAGAGTCAGGAAACATCATATGTCATCTCTGATAGTTGCCTAAAAGCACAGAAAAGTACATTCCTTTCCAGCAACTAATATCAAAAGTTGGTTAATGAAGTTCCACAGTCTGGCAGTGGACACACTAAAGTGGACAAATGGCCCCTGGGCCAGATGGCCAATGTTAGAGGAGGGAAAAATGGTTTGGTGGAGATGGAGTGTTGACAGACTGACTCCACATGATCCACAACAACGGGCAGTTGCGACACTCTGCTTAATTGTGCAGAAAAACAAACAGTGCTTAAAAGATGATCCTGAGACACAGCGGGCTAACATTACCCTGTCAGTCCACGCTGTGCTCTTGTCCATATGTGCTACGGACTAAGGTGGCTGTCCTCTAGTCCAGGAGTTCTCAAAGTGGGGTCCGCGGAGGTACTGCAGGGGGTCCTCGGCCAGATCTCAAATATAAATCAGTGGAATAAGTTTAGAGGGTGTCATAAAATGTGCTTTGTTCTACTGGGGTACCCATCAGAATCCTAAATATACATTTGTTTTACTCCAATGTTTGTAAACAGTGTAAACGAACACTATATAGCCTCAAAACATTGTCAAAACGATAATGTTGATGCCATGGATGATCAGTCCTTGCATGCAAACCTCCGTCTATGAATTTGAAAGTGGTTACATTTTTCCAAGCCCATCCCCTTTTCCCCAAAAAGAGAGGCATGTAGAATTGCAGGAGATTAGCTTGAAAACTGCTACATTTTCTCTCCGATGACAAGTGGTGTGGCCTTTAAAATGTTCCTTTGCAGGGCCCGAGACTTGGTTCGTCTGGTCATGCATTGCCGAAATTATAGTAAAACTCCTTGCACGCTATTTCTAGCTAGGAAGTCTGGTTTTGGAGTGTTACAATGAGGATTTTTACCGCAGACAAACACTAAACCGGACTTACCAAACCATCTAATCTGCTTGACAAGCAATCTTCAAGGACGGTTGTCCAGCCACAGACGGCGGCTGTCCAGCCATATCGGCGGCTGGACTTCACATGTTCTGCCACCTGTCCATACGCCTTGAAGCTCTACCTCCTTTTTCTATGAAACAAAACAAAGGTGGCAGGAGAAGAGATGAGCGGGCATGTTGACAGCTGCTACCATGAGGCTACGTCAAGATGCTGAGCGGGATCGCAGAGAGGCTGAATTTCATTCATCTTAAAGCTGCTAATCGCAACGATTCGGTGTTGTCACCCAAATTCAAGGTGCTGCTTCTGACAGTGAGGCTTCTGAACGGGTATGAGGCAATGATGTTAGGGATGTGCAGCTGACCTCTTCTTTCCCCTCTGTCAGAGTCTGACCAGCCCTCATCTCTTGGTAGGATCACTCACAATCTTCATCGCACATGACTGTATTGTGCTGTACAGTAGAAGCAATGGAGCAGTGGGTATATGCACCATGAGTTTGAGCAAAGCAATCCTGTATAGAACAAGGAGGATTGTGAGGCATGAAGGGCAACACGGGCTGAAACTAAAGCGAAGACCAACAGATGAGTGGTTCGAAAGTTCACAAGTCATTGATAAGACAGTGAGACCATGAATTGAGAGAGGCCATGAATTGAGAAAGACCATTCATTATTATGACACCCATTTACACATACTGTCTATCGTTGTCTCTGATTGGGAACCATACTTAGGTAGCTTTTCCCCACAGGGGTTTGGTGGGTAGTTATTTTCTGTTTTGTGCTTCTGCACCTGACAGGACTGTTTCGGTTTTCGTTCATTGTGATGTTTGTTATTTCGTGTTCAGTTGAATTAAAAGTATGAACACCTACCACGCTGCACGTTGGACCACACCTTCTTCAACAGACGATCACTACACATACATTCCTCATGCAAACACTAATACCCATCCACACAACACGCTGACTCACATTCTCTCCACACTCCCACAAACTCTATTACTCACAACTCCCCACACACCGTTTGACAGCAGTGGGATTGTTGCAGTGTGTGTGTGTGTGTGTGTGCTTGCGTGTGTGCGTGTTAGAGTGTGTATGTGAATGATCTGTGGCCTTGTGCTGCAATCTCCTTCAGTAATTACCTGGGGACTAATTGACGTGCTCTATCTCAATTCAAGAGCCACTGGGTCCTCTCATCTCTCATGGCAACGCTAAGAGTGGCTGTGAAGAAGCCATTTCCAATACGGGGTGGGAATTATGTATTTTAGTGGAGGAGCGGTTTATTACAGCACACCATCAATCTCAATGGAAGGTAAACTAGAGTAGCTATGCACTGTCAACCAGTCAGGTTAATCTATCACCAAAGTAGGATAGGGCCCAGTGGTTTGTGGTTGTGGTTCTGAGGTGGGTACCCTCTCCAGTATACAATTGTCTTTTAAGTGCTAACAAAGAATGTCAAGAGGGAGATGGCTTTGATTGAGCGAGCTAATTAATTCTCAGATTGTGTGAGTTAATTAAACTTGAAAGAGCCGAAGAGGTTGAAAATCCGGCCTCAATTTCTTGAGCTGAAAGTGAATCCACAAAAATGTGCATTTGTTTTGTTTCAGAATCAGACAATGCACTACTTTATTTTTTATTTTTTTATTTCACCTTTATTTAACCAGGTAGGCTAGTTGAGAACAAGTTCTCATTTGCAACTGTGACCTGGCCAAGATAAAGCATAGCAGTGTGAACAGACAACACAGAGTTACACATGGGGAGTCTATATACAATGTGTGCAAAAGGCATGAGGAGGTAGGTGAATAATTACAATTTTGCAGATTAACACTGGAGTGATAAATGATCAGATGGTCATGTGCAGGTAGAGATACTGGTGTGCAAAAGAGCAGAAAAGTAAATAAATAAAAACAGTATGGGGATGAGGTAGGTGAAAATGGGTGGGCTATTTACCAATAGACTATGTACAGCTGCAGCGATCGGTTAGCTGCTCAGATAGCTGATGTTTGAAGTTGGTGAGGGAGATAAAAGTCTCCAACTTCAGCGATTTTTGCAATTCGTTCCAGTCACAGGCAGCAGAGTACTGGAACGAAAGGCGGCCAAATGAGGTGTTGGCTTTAGGGATGATCAGTGAGATACACCTGCTGGAGCGCGTGCTACGGATGGGTGTTGCCATCGTGACCAGTGAACACAAATACTTCACAAATAAGGATGAGACTGATAATACTACTGGATCGCCTGCAAAGAAAACAGTCACACTATCTTCAAACCACAAGACTAATGTGACTTATCCTAAATGAAATATGGGCACTTTGGGACTCTGCATTAATAGATCCTAACTGATATTATCAGAGCTCTCTCTGTGGACGCGGAAGAATACAGATCTACCTCACTGGGGTTCAACCACCTTATCGGTTCAAACGTCTGGATGGAGGATGATCCTGTATGTCAGTATGTCAGCTAGGTTTTGAAAGACCACGGCCACGCAGACCCAAATGAAGACGTACCGTATGAAATTGGATGACCCATTCATCATTGTCTGTGAAAAGCTGAACTCGAATGAACTCTATTCGGATGAGCTGCCAATGCAAAAGCCGGACATATGGTGCGTGTTTAAAAAGGACAAAGGTCATGGTTGTCCATCATCAAAGCCATTATCTCAATCCTTCTTTTTCAGACACTTAATCTCTGTGTGGCTGTAGCCTCAACCTGTTACAAACTGTGCACACCGTAATGACACTGAGAATGTGTCGAAACGCCGTGGATCACACAGTGACTGTCCAATAAATTATTCAGTAATGCAATTATCAAATGCAAATACCTAGATTGGTGCAGCAGGCATTAAGTATCTACCTTCAACAGTAGGAATATTCTATCCCCAATATCCACTAGACTATCACACTGATTCCACCTTGAACATTACAGCAATTTTGTAGCCATGCCTTTGCGCTGGCCTGAGTCTTCATCTTGTACAGAACAATATGTTGTGAAATGTATGATAAGAGAACCTTTGTGAACAAAGCAATTTTGCAAAGTCACTCGGAGGTGCAAAGCTCCCAAGACAATTAGTCTTGAGATAGTGACATTGACGGATACCTCTCCAAATTTTAAAGGATGATAATACATGCATAACGCCAACTGCACTGAAATACACCCTACTCTGCAGTCCTTTTTAAGGTTGTTTGAAGGGGTAAAGATGTACATCAGCTAACTCTTGATGATATTAGGAGGGGCGGCAGGTAGCTTAGTGGTTAGTGTTCAAATCCGTGATGTGCCCTTGAGCAAGGCACTCAACCCTAATTGCTCCAGGGTCGCTGTTCATAATGTCAGACCCTGGCTGTGACCCCACTCTCTGAGTGTCTCTCGTACATGTGTGAAATAGGACAAATATAAACCAAATAATTATATGTGATACCTATGCTCCAACTGTAATACATGACATCATCAAACATGGTTCAGGCCTTCTCGGGGGAAGAGGGTCGACATGACGTCCAATAGGAGCTCTCTGAAAAACTGGACACACCAGAACACACCACTGCACTATGAGGGGGGGATACAAAAATGGTTACCGTATTTCCCCGGGGGCAGTAAAGGGTAGGACAGACACTCAAGGAGAGCAGTCATCTTCATTATCCCAGCAGAGCCCGCTTCCTGCCTGTCACTTTCTCAAGTTGGGCCGCTCAATCTCCTTTGATCCTTCGCTGATCCGAGGCAAGACTCAGAATATCAACGAGGCCATCGGCGCCTCCTTGAAGGCAAACCAGGTGCAAATATTACACTGTCATTCTCTGGAATGGAGGCATCGGAGGGCACAGCACAGGACGCAGCTCCCATGTAGTTATATTGGGAGAATTGGAGAAATGTACCAAAGCAGCTTGGTCTCACAGACTAGACGTAACATAAACATAAAACGTAAATCCGAAACGGAGTGTCTCGGATTTACGTGAAGAATAATACTAAATGCTCTGAGAACAGGTTGACCAAAGAGGAGAGGGGTAGGGGTGCTGGAGCTAAGAGTTTCAAATCGAATCATAGACCTGTCCACATGTATTACCATAAGGGGATGGGAGCTGAAGGAAACTAAAAGTGCAGACAAGAGAAAAGTATAGGGACTGGCGATTTGGGACCATCTCCAGTGTCAGGGAATGTAGGAGGCATCACAAGCCAGAGGTGGGTCACAATAGTTTTTTCCTGTAAGAAGATAAGGCATTTCATTAAGTGTAGCCTATCACCAATGTTTGCATATGAAAATAAAATGACTAAATAAAAACGGATTATTGTTTATTGTTACATTGGTGTTGGCTACACAGGTCAGCCAATGAAGTATTCGATTACAGTTCACATATTCCAACTTAGAGCATTCAACACTGACAAGAATGATATGACCATGAGTGATGATGACTTAGGGAATAGGTTGCTCTTTGAGATTTTGCCCAGAGAGATCACCACTGTTTACCCCCAAAATACACAATACAAAATAACAGCTTCATTGACAAGGCACAACAGTAAATATGAGATGAGACCTAAGGTATTGATGATTAGAGAAGTCATTTTCATATCAGAAAAAAAGTTTACTATCACTACTGCTTTTCTCTCATCCAGAGCAGGACAGGTTGAGGAGAGGGAATACAGTTGTCCTTATAGGTCAGATCGCACAAATAGCTCAATTAGGCCTACTGTACCAAATTATCTCCTTTTTTAAGTGAAAGCCAGTGTACAGTCTGACCTTGCTAAGAGAGAATATATCTAATTTCTCCCTAAACAGAGACACACCCGCAATAAGGGATTCCACTGTTTTAAAGGAGATTATGCCCCATGATAAAATCTCTACATTACAGCCATTCTGGTTTCCCACCCAGGCTGTTTTTAGACCACAATATCGCCCTGTCACTTTTATCGAGTACAATCCATACATTTTTTACATTTTGGATGATTGTTCTTAATGGTCAATGAAACATGAATGGATACCAGGGAGGGAATAATTAGGTTTGTGTTTCAGGCAAAAGGCATGTCATATCATACATACAGTACAGGCAAGTCCATAAATATTTGGACATTGACCAAGTAATTATTATTTTGGCTCTATGCCACCACAATGGATTTGAAACGAAATCATCTTTGATGAGTTGAAAGATTTTCAGCTTTAATTTGAGGGCATTTACATCCAAATCGGGTGAACGGTGTAGGAATTACAGCTCTTTTTACATGTGGTCCCCCCAATTTTAGGGGATCAAAAGTAACTGGTCAAACTAACAATCATAAATGTAATTGGGAGTTCAAATACTTGGTTGTAAATCCTTTGCAGTCGATGAATGCCTGAAGTCTGGAACCCAGAGACATCACTGGATGCTGGGTTGCTTCCCTGGTGATGCTCTGCCAGACCTTTACTGCAGCTGTCTTCAGTTCCTGCTTGTTCTTGGGGAGTTTGCCTTCACTTTTGCTTTTAGCAAGTGAAATGCATGCTCAATTGGATTCAGGTCAGGTGATTGACTTGACCATTGCATAACATTCCACTTATTTGCCTTAAAAAAGTACAGGGTTGCTTTTGCAGGATTCTTCAGGTCATTGTCCATCTGCACTGTGAAGCGCCATCCAATGAGTTTTGAAGCATTTGGCTGAATCTGAGAAGATAATATAGAACTAAACACTTAAGAATTAATACTGCTGCTTTTGTCAGCAGTCACATCAATAAATACAAGAGAACCAGTTCCATTGGCAGCCATAAACGCCCACGCCATAACACTACCGCCACCATGATTCACAGATGAGGTGGTATGCTTCGGATCATGAGCAGTTCCTTCCCTTCTCCATACTCTTCTCTTCATTCTGGTACAAGTTGATTGTTGTCTCATCTGTCCACAGGATGCTGTTCCTGAACTGGACAGGCTTTTTTAAATGTTTGGCAAACTCTAATCTGGTCTTCCTGTTTTTGAGGCGTACCAATGGTTTACATCTTGTGGTAAACCCTCTGCATTTACTCTGGTAAAATATTATCTTGAATGTTGACTTTGACACAGATACACCTACCTCCTGGAGGGGGTTCTTGATCTGGCCAACTGTTGTGAAGGGTTTTTCTTCACCAGGGAAATAATTCTTCTGTCATCCACCACAGTTGTTTTCTGTGGTCTTCTGGGCGTTTTGGTGTTTCTAAGCTCACCAGTTCATGCTTTCTTTTTAAGAATGTAGCAAATAGTTGATTTGGCCACACCTAATGTTTTTGCCATCTCTCTGATGGGTTTGTTTCAATTTTTCAGCCTAATGATGGCTTTCTTCACTGGCAGTGACAGCTCTTTGTGCTTCATATTGAGGGCGAACAGCAACAGATTCCAAATGCAAATGCCACACTTGAAATCAACTCTAGACCTTTTATCTGCTTACTTGTAAATTAACTAATGAGGGGATAGCACACACCTGGCGATGGAACAGCTGAGCAACCAATTGTTCAATTGGTCCCTTAAAAGGATGGGACCACGTATAAAAAGTGCTGTAATTCCTACAGATTTCACCAGATTTGGATGTAAATACCTTCAATTTAAAGCTTAACGTCTGCACCAAGTTGTGTTAGACAGCTAAAATAATAATAACTTGGTCAATGTCCAAATATTTATGGACCTGACTGTAAATATATTTACGGTGGTTTGGATTGGATGGACACAAGGCAACATGGCAAACATGACACAAAGTTGCTTTCATGTGGACAGCAGAGATCAATGCAACTCAACTTTCATTTGGACAGCAGAGATCAATGCAACTCAACTTTCATTTGGACAGCAGAGATCAATGCAACTCAACTTTCATTTGAACAGCAGAGATCAATGCAACTCAACTTTCATTTGAACAGCAGAGATCAATGCAACTCAACTTTCATTTGAACAGCAGAGATCAATGCAGCTCAACTTTCATTTGAACAGCAGAGATCAATGCAGCTCAACTTTCATTTGGACAGCAGAGATCAATGCAGCTCAACTTTCATTTGGACAGCAGAGATCAATGCAACTCAACTTTCATTTGAACAGCAGAGATCAATGCAACTCAACTTTCATTTGAACAGCAGAGATCAATGCAACTCAACTTTCATTTGAACAGCAGAGATCAATGCAGCTCAACTTTCATTTGAACAGCAGAGATCAATGCAACTCAACTTTCATTTGAACAGCAGAGATCAATGCAGCTCAACTTTCATTTGGACAGCAGAGATCAATGCAACTCAACTTTCACACTTAATTTGAATGCCTGAATATTCACCAGAGAGATGTAGAACGCCAAATTGTTTTTGTTGTTGCATTGTGCTGTACAGTAATGCTGTCTTGGAGTGATTATGGTAATGCCATATTCTATTAGCCACCATGTGCTGTGTCAGTCTCGGGGAAGCATGTCATTCATTGTTTTGAACACTGGGTAAATAGCATAGTTGGGGTGGAATAAATCTAAATAAATCCGTCTCAAACATGCCTGAATGGGTTATTAAGCAAACAGGGTGCAATAATTGATGACTTCCAGTTCTGTTCAGACATGGTTTGTGTTGCATTACAACTATTCATTCTTTTTCCAGCTGATCTTAAAGGAACAGCTACGATAATGGAGGGCAGAACCATTCTATTATCTTTAGAAGATAATCTAGCAGCGGAATGTACCATCGCTACATATTGGATTAACATTTGGTTGAGAATTTTATCATTTGAGTGACAATTGACGTCATAAAATGTCAAAAGGTAAACATTACTGGAGACAACTTGCAGTTTAGCATCACATTTGCTAGTGAAGACTGGTGGTGCTGCTGCTTATTAAAAAAGTGAATCGCTTCGCCTCACAGTTAGACAAAATGGTTGTCTAGTCAAAGTTGTTTACAGTTAGCTAGGAACTGTTTTCACACTTTTTTTGCTAGCTTGTCTCTAGTTGTGTTTACATTTTATAATTGTGAGGCACATCCATTTATATCCAACTTCTATGCATATTGCTTAGTAAAATGTGTTTTTAAATTCTCATTTAGACAACAAACCACCTCCTTAATCTTTTTTCTCCTCACACATTTGCATTTTTAGCTATTTAGAAGATGCTCTTATGCATACCTCTCTTCCATTCCAGGTAATGCCACTCTACATGGATACTGTACATTTTCCACAGTGAAGCGAATGTCAGGTGAGCATTGATTTACCTACTCCTCCTCGTCTTGCTCTCGGCACACGGTTACCACAGCCAGCATGAGTCCTGAAGGACAAAACTGGGGAGAAAGTGGGGTTGGTAGAGGGAGGCAGAGGCACTGCCATTCACCATACCCATGAGCCATTGGGTGAGTGTACCGGCCTCCTCCACCCCCAGCCCATGGTCTTGACCTATGCTGGAGGGCCCACTCACGCACACTCCAGGATACTCCAACGCGCTGGACTCAGAGGAGGGACAGATTCTGATATTCTGGGAGCGTGGCATGTGGTAGAACATGGAGCCCTGGGGGGCAGACAAACTAACAAGGAGGGTGAGCTCTGTCATGCCAGGTTTTCTCTTTTTCTTAATTTTCAGTTGCTTGTGTAACACAAATTATGTATTAGTTGTACTGCCTCTGCCCAGAGGCCTGGGATTTTGTGGAACAGTCTATTGGACTATTGCCTCGAGTTCCTGTTGCAGCTTTTTCTCTCCTGCTACACTGGTGGCAGCGGAGGGATCATTCCACAAGTTGGGGAGCGTGCATTTGTACGAGTTTGAGGCACAGTGTCGGCTTCTTTCTTGAAGGGGAATACTGTAACACAATATACATGTGTAGTAGCCATGGTGTGAGTCCCAATTGCAGCTCTCTTTCTCTGGCAAAAGTTGTACATGTCTGGGTACTGTATTATTCTATCCTGAGCCTGTGGAATGATCTTGTAAAGGCTTTCATCCTGTAGGAGATAAATACTATAGGTTTACATTATGAAATACATAAATACATACAGTACATCATCTATTAACGAATAGGTAAATTTGTTGTTTACTTAAGAAAAAAAGTTAACATTATTAGTGCAGAGAAACACATGGGCATGAATACATTTTGTATTCCTCCATTTGAAATAGCAGCCTGCTAGAAACGTACCTTGACTCAAAGGATGATATTTTGATGAGTGGGCTGTGACCATGAGTGATGAAGACTAATTACCTTTTTCATCAGAGCCACACCAAATAACAACGATGCCAGACATTGTCTTTCAAAACCTCTTACAGCACGAGCCTTCCCTTAACCCGGCATGCACCCACCACCCACCCACACACTACATTGTGAACTGTACTCTACTCTACCTGACGTCTTATAGTGAGCCACCCACTGAATCCATCTGTTCCTACATGAAATATAATAAAACAGACGGCCTCCTACTGTAATGTGCTCGGACTATAATCCACCCACAGGGAGTGACTCACTACACCCCTCCTCCATACTCCCTCAACCCCCCTGTTGTGTACAGAGGAGGTGTAGGAATAAAGGACTCATCGTGAAGCCCCCAACGGTGAATCAGTTGGCAGCCCTGCCCACTCACCTACCTACGGCAGATGGTGGTCAGCCCCGCCGTCAATGTATGGCTGCGTCACATGGAGAATGAAGAATGGCTGATGTTTGTTCCCCGGCGTTGCCATGGTTTCCAGCGTGTTCATCACTGCATTGTGCGGGAAGCTCCCTACTCAAACTCTGCCTCCCTCTCACTCTATGTGTTTGCTGACTCCACAGCAAGCGGAGTGGGGGAGAGGACTTACACACAGCTCTGTATATGAAGGGTACGTCTACACAGGTGGTCCCAAACACATCCTCTGACACTGTTTATGAAGTATAGGTGAAGGTCATACAGGGCCTTCACCATACATAACTTTGATAACAGCTTTATCCAACAATATCACCTCAAGCCTCGTTTTGATTTATTTAGAGATTTTAGAGGAAATATTACTTACAGTGCCTTGCGAAAGTATTCGGCCCCCTTGAACTTTGCGACCTTTTGCCACATTTCAGGCTTCAAACATAAAGATATAAAACTGTATTTTTTTGTGAAGAATCAACAACAAGTGGGACACAATCATGTAGTGGAACGACATTTATTGGATATTTCAAACTTTTTTAACAAATCAAAAACTGAAAAATTGGGCGTGCAAAACGGACCTCCGAGACTACTTTTAACGGAACTCTGAGACTATCACAGTGCAGGTGCATTTATACGGAGACTTGATTACACACAGGTGGATTGTATTTATCATCATTAGTCATTTAGGTCAACATTGGATCATTCAGAGATCCTCACTGAACTTCTGGAGAGAGTTTGCTGCACTGAAAGTAAAGGGGCTGAATAATTTTGCACACCCAATTTTTCAGTTTTTGGTTTGTTAAAAAAGTTTGAAATATCCAATAAATGTTGTTCCACTTCATGATTGTGTCCCACTTGTTGTTGATTCTTCATGTCCCACTTGTTGTTGATATCTTTATGTTTGAAGCCTGAAATGTGGCAAAAGGTCGCAAAGTTCAAGGGGGCCGAATACTTTCGCAAGGCACTGTATGTTAGGCCTAATTAGGTTCTGAATTCATTTTTACATACTGATATAAAGAGTTAGAATATAATAAATTGATGAAATATTGCATGAGAACCGGATCAAATGATATAGTCTCCAATCTATCATGTCCATACTTTATGTCCAAATCTTCCCTGCATACTAGATCTGGTCTGTACACCACATCGTTGTCACTTGTACATACAACATTTAAGAGGACTGGACATGTGAAAGAATGTAATGCCCATATCACCCTTTATATAGGATGACTTACTTATAAATGGGTTGAGAAGCTTTTATGTAGTGTATACAGTTGAAGTCGGAAGTTTACATAGACCTTAGCCAAACACATTTAAACTCAGTTTTCACAATTCCTGACATTTAATCCAAGTTAAAGTTCCCTTTAATTTGTTTAACTTGGGCCAAATGTAGCCTTCCACAAGCTTCCCACAATAAGTTGGGTGAATTTTGACCCATTCCTCCTGACGGAGCTGGTGTAACGGAGTCAGGTTTGTAGGCCTCACTGCTCACACACACTGTTTCAGTTTTGCCAACAAATTTTCTATATGGGATTGAGGTCAGGTCTTTGTGATGGTCACTTCAATACCTTGACTTTGTTGTTCTTAAGCCATTTTGTCACAACTTTGGAGGAATACTTGGGGTCATTGTCCATTTGGAAGACCCATTTGAGACCAAGCTTTAACTTCCTGACTGATGTCTTGCGATGTTGCTTCAATATATCCACTTAATTTTCCTTCCTCATGAAGCCATCTATTTTGTGAAGTGCACCAGTCTGCACTAGTCCTCCTGCAGCAAAGCACCCCGACAATATGATACTGCCACCCCCGTGCTTTACGGTTGGGATGGTGTTCTTCAGCTTGCAAGCCTCCCTCCTCCAAACATAACAATGGTCATTATGGCCAAACAGTTCTATTTTTGTTTCATCAGACCAGAGGACATTTCTCCAAAAAGTACGATCTTTGTCCCCATGTGCAGTTGGAAACCGTAGACTGGCTTTTTTATGGCGGTTTTGGAGCAGTGGCTCCTTCCTTGCTGAGCGGCCTTTCAGGTTATGTCGATATAGGACTTGCTTTACTATGAATATAGATACTTTTGTACCCGTTTTCTCCAGCATCTTCACAAGATCCTTTGCTGTTGTTATGGGATTGATTTGCACTTTTCGCACCAAAGTACATTCATCTATAGGAGACTGAACGCGTCTCCTTCCTGAGCGGTATGACGGCTGCGTGATCCCATGGTGTTTATACTTGCGTACTATTGTTTGTACAGATGAATGTGGTACCTTCAGGCGTTTGGAAATTCCTCCCAAGGATGGACCAGACTTGTGGAGGTCTCCAATGTTTTTTCTGAGGTCTTGACTGATTTCTTTAGATTGTCCTATGATGTCAAGCAAAGAGGCACTGAGTTTGAAGGTAGGCCTTGAAATGCATCCACAGGTACACCTCCAATTGACTCAAATGATGTCAATTAGCCTATCAGAAGCTTCTAAAGCCATGACATCATTTTCTGGAATTTTCCATGCTGTTTAAAGGCACAGTCAACTTAGTGTATGTAAACGTCTGACCCACTGGAATTGTGATACAGTGAATTCTAAGTGAAATAATCTGTCTGTAAACAATTGTTGGAAAAATGACTTGCCAAAACTATAGTTTGTTAACAAGAAATGTGTGGATTGGTTGAAAAAAACAGTTTTAATGAGTATGTGGACACCCCACTAAGTGGATTTGGCTATTGCAGCCACACCCGTTGCTGACAGGTTTATAAAATCGAGCACACAGCCATGCAATTTCCACAGGCCATTCTACTGGCAATGTTCGTCTATCTGAAAAGCTAAGTGACTTTTCAACGTGGGGCGTCAATTCTGCCCTGCTATAGTTGTCCCGGTCAACTGTAAGTGCTGTTATTGTGAAGTGGAAACATCAAGGAGCAACAACAGCTCAGCTGCGAAGTGGTAGGCCACACAAGCTCACAGAGTAAAAATCATCTGTCCTCGGTTGCAACACTCCCTACCAAGTTCCAAACTGCCTCTGGAAGCAACGTCAGCACAATAACTATTCATTGGGAGCTTCTTGAAATGTGTTTCCATGGCCGAGCAGCAGCACACAAGCCTAAGATAACTATGTGCAATGCCAAGCGTTGGCTGGAGTGAAACACGTTCTTCACCATCTGGCAGTCCGATGCACAAATCTGGGTTAGTGGATGCCAGGAGAACGCAAACTGCCCGAATGCATAGTGCCAACTGTAAAGTTTAGGGGAGGAGGAATAATGGTCTGGAGCTGTTTTTCATGGTTTGGGCTAGGCCCCTTAGTTCCATTTAGGGCTGTCCCCAATTAGTACTGTTTGGTTGTCAGGATGTTGGTTGACCGAGATTGTTTTAGTCAAGCAGTAACAGATATATATATATTTGTTCCATTTTAGTGAACTAATCCATTGCGGAGACCTAGACTATAAGCCAATTTATGATTGATCTGAAAATGTGGTCAGAGGCTGTGACGCAATTGCAATTGTGGATTTTGTAAAACTGAGAAGGAGCTCTCTGTAGCTCCACATTGACATGGTTGGTTGATGGTAGGTGGGGGCGGTACATCCTGTGTAAATACAAACATACTTCCTTAACAACAGCTTTGCACTGCTCCATGAAGAATGAATGCCCTGCGTATTACTAAGGCCATATTTATTTTTTATTTAACCTTTATTTAACTAGGCAAGTCAGTTAAGAACAAATTCTTATTTTCAATGACAGCCTAGGAACAACTGCATTGTTCAGGGGCAGAACAACTGATTTTTACCTCCTCAGCTCATGATTCAATCTTGCACCCTTTCGGTGACTAGTCCAACGCTCTAACCACTAGGCTACCTGCAGCCCTAGGCCAATGCAAACTTCGGTTTGTCCATGTGCCCAGATGCACAATGTACTTCACTCTCCAGAATGCACTCTAAACTGCCAATTTGTGCACATTCATTGTTTCATAACTTTATTGTGTGAATTGTTTGCGTTTGATTGCTAATGGATATCAATTCCCCATTACATATATAACCTACATTTGACATTAATTCCTATTTCTAATCTACAATGTTTGTTACTTTGGTTATGGTAATTTATTTGAATGTATTTGATATTATTATTGTAGTCTTCTCAATCTCATTGTCAGAATGGACACATTGTTTGCAAGGTGCACAACCTATAATACACTTGAGAAACAAGTTTTGGTTTATTTCATTCTGTTTACTAGTTTTGTCAATTTAGTCATTGTCTTCTATTTGCAGCGCTCCTGTCAATGTTGAGTTAGGATGCGCAGGCATAGGAGTAGTTCTATAGGCTACCTGGCCTGCGCGTTAAAGTAGGCATATGAATGTGCCCATTTGGGGATCTGATAGTATTTCTGATTGGCTTAATGCACCACCACTAAATGACCTGTGGAGCTTCTCAAGGTAAATGTTTTCTTCACCTCAAACAGCAAAAGCAAGCAAAGTCTGTTTTTACATCCATTGAGAATTACAATACTTCCTCAATGTATTTGAAAAGTCATTCCAGCTCTCTCCCTTTCCATAACTACTCAGCATGAAAGGGAAAATGTCATGCCCTGATCCAGTGGAAACGTCATAAAATTGGCCTACCTGATTACTTCTTATCAGTGCTTGACTTGGACTGAAATAGGTTACGGTACTCATTTTGGGTGTTGGTACTGTTTATATTTAGGTGCAGGAGCTCCACAATACTTTTGAGCGTATATTCTATAAGAGGAACAGGAGCTCAAGCAATAGAACATTTGAGGTGTCGGTACTCAGCTCCAGTGAGCTCCTGCCCAAGTCAACCACTGCTTCTTATCCCTGGCGCAAATAGCCTACATGTCACACCCTGATCTGTTTCATTTGTCTTTTTGCTTGTATCCACCCCCCTCCCATCTGCCCAATTATCCCCTGTGTATTTATACCTGTGTTCTCTGTTTGGTTTGTCTGTTGCCAGTTCGTCTTTTCTTGCCAGGTCTTACCAGCGTGCTTTCCCGACTTCCTGTTTCTCGAGTTCTGTTTTCTAGTTTTTCCCGGTTCTGACCATTCTTCCTGCCCTGACCCCGAGCCTGCCTGCCGTCCTGTACCTGCCTGACTCTGACCTGATTATGAACCTCTGCCTGACCTGACTCCGAGCCTGCCTGTTGTCCTGTACCTGCCTGACTCTGACCTGATCACAAACCTCTGCCTGTCCTAGACCTGCCCTTTGCCTGGCCCATGTTTATAATAAATTATCTGAGAACTGTACTATCTGCATCCTTTGTCTGCATCTGGGTCATATCCTGAGTTGTGAAACTACAGCTTTTATTTTATTTTTATTTAACTAGGCATGTCAATTAATAACAAATTCTTATTTACAATGACGGCCTACCAAAAGGCAAAAGGCAAAAGGCAAAAGGCCTCCTGCGGGACGGGGGCTGCGATTAAAAACAAAAAATATATAAATATAGGACAAAACACACATCACGACAAGAGAGACAACTCAACACTACATAAAGAGAGACCTAAGATAGCATGGCAGCAACACATGACAACCCAGCACAACATGGTAGCAGCACAAAACATGGTACAAACATGATTGGGAACAGACAACAGCACCAAGGGCAAGAAGGTAGAGACAACAATACATCACGCAAATCAGCCACAACTGTCAGTAAGAGTGTCCATGATTGAATCTTTGAATTAAGATATTGAGATAAAACTATCCAGTTTGAGTGTTTGTTGCAGCTCGTTCCATTTGCTAGTTGCAGCGAACTGAAAAGAGGAGTGACCCAGGGATGTGTGTGCTTTGGAGACCTTTAACAGAATGTGATTGTCAGAACGGGTGTTGTATGTGGAGGATGAGAGCAGCAGTAGATATCTCAGAGAGGGTGGAGTGAGGCCTAAGAGAGTTTTATAAATAAGCATCAACCATTAGGTCTTGCGACGGGTATACAGAGATGACCAGTTTACAGAGGAGTACAGAGTGCAGTGTGTCCTATAAGGAGCATTGGTGGCAAATCTGATGGCCGAATGGTAAAGGACATCTAGCCGCTCGAGAGCACCCTTACCTGCCGATCTATAAATCATGTCTCCGTAATCTAGTATAGGTAGGATGGTCATCTGAATCAGGGTTAGTTTGGCAGCTGGGGTGAAAGAGGAGCGATTACCATAGAGGAAACCCAGCTCTCACAGACCTGTAACTTCTTCTTTAAGAGGCTCCTCTGTCCTCCACTCGTTACCTGTATTAATGGCACCTGTTTGAACTTGTTATCAGTATAAAAGACACCTGTCCACAACCTCAAACAGTCACACTCCAAACTCCACCATGGCAAAGAGCTGTCAAAGGACACCAGAAACAAAATTGTAGACCTGCACCAGGCTGGGAAGACTGAATCTGCAATAGGTAAGCAGTTTAGTTTGAAGAAATCAACTGTGGGAGCAGTGCCAGACATGTCCCCCTGCTTAAGCCAGTACATGTCCAGGCCCGTCTGAAGTTTGCTAGAGAGCATTTTGATGATCCAGAAGAAGATTGGAAGAATGTCACATGGTCAGATGAAACCAAAATATAACTTTTTGGTAAAAACGCAACTCGTCGTGTTTGGAGGACAAAGAATGCTGAGTTGCATCCAAAGAACACCATACCTACTGTGAGACATGGGGGTGGAAACATCATGCTTTAGGGCTGTTTTTCTGCAAAGGGACCAGGACGACTGGTCCGTGTAAAGGAAAGAATGAATGGGGCCATGTATCGTGAGATTTTGAGTGAAAACCTCCTTCCATCAGCAAGGGCATTGAAGATGAAACGTGGCTGGGACATTCAGCATGACAATGATCCCAAACACACCGCCCGGGCAACGAAGAAGTGGCTTCGTAAGAAGCATTTCAAGGTCCTGGAGTGGCCCAGCCAGTCTCCAGATCTCAACCCCATAGAAAATCTTTGGAGGGATTTGAAAGTCCGTGTTGCCCAGCAACAGCCCCAAAACATCACTGCTCTAGAGGAGATCTGCATGGAGGAATGGGTCAAAATACCAGCAACAGTGTGTGAAAACCTTGAGAAGACTTATAGAAAACATTTGACCTCTGTCATGGCAAACAAAGGGTATATAACAAAGTATTGAGAAACTTCTGTTATTGACCAAATACTTATTTTCCACCATCATTTGCAAATAAATTCATAAAAAATCCTACAATGTGATTTTCTGGATTCTTTTTATCATTTTGTCTGTCATACTTGAAGTGTACCTATGATGAATATTACAGGCCTCTCTCATCTTTTTAAGTGGGAGAACTTGCACAATTGGTGGCTGACTAAATACTTTCTTGCCCCACTGTATGCATATTCGTCTTTGCTTCAACACCAGTTGGTAGTTTTAATAATCTGATCTTGTTTATTATTTAGAGTTGGAAAAGTATTTATGAATCATAAAAAAAACAGTTTAGGAGAGCCTTTAAGCACGAAAGAAAGAACTGTGGTTTGAGTCATTCTGAAAATTGCCACATTCAGTTTTTTAACCCAAGGAAGATTAGCGTATACAGTGCCTTCAGAAAGTATTCAGACACCTTGACTTCTCCACATTTTGTTATGTTACAGCCTTATTCTAAAGTTTTTCCCCATCATCAATCTACACACAATAACCCATAATTGATAAAGCAAAAACAGGTAGAAATATTTGAAATGTATATAAAAAAAAAATATCACATTTACCTAAGTATTCAGACCCTTTACTCAGTATTTTGTTTAAGAAACTTTAGCAGTGATTATAGCATCGAGTCTTCTTGGGTAAGATGCTACAAGCTTGGCACGCCTGTATCTTCTCTGTAGATCCTCTCAAGCTCTGTCAGGTTGAATGGGGAGCGTTGCTGCACAGCTATTTTCAGGTCTTTCCAGAGATGTTCGATCAGGTTCAAGTCCTGACTCAGGCTGGGCCACTCAAGGACATTCAGAGACTTGTCCCAATGCCACTCTTGTGTTGTCTTGAGTGCTCTGGAGCTGGTTTTCATCAAGAATCTTTCTGTACTTTGCTTCGTTCATCTTTGCCTCAATCCTGACTAGTCTCCCAGTCCCTGAAAAACATCCCCACTGCATGATACTGCAACCACCATGCTTCACTGTAGTGACCGTGCCAGGTTTCAGGCCAAAGAGTTCAATCTTGGTTTCATCAGACCAAAGAATCTTGTTTCTCATGGTCTGTGCCTTTTGGGGAACTCCAAGCGGGCTGTCACGTGTCTTTTACTGAGGAGTAAGGCTTCCGTCTGGCCACTCTACAATAAAGGCCTGATTGGAGGAGTAGAGGTTGTCCTTCTGGAAGGTTCTCCGATCTCACCACTTGGGGCTCACGAGTGGCGCAGCAGTCTAAGGCAACGCATCTCAGTGCTTGAGGCGTCACTACAGACACCTTGCTTCAAATCCAGGCTGTTTTACAACAGGCCGTGATTGGAAGTCCCAATTGGACCAATGTCGTCAGGGTTTGGCTGGTGCAGGCCATCATTGCAAATACGAATTTGTTCTGAACTAACTTGCCTAGTTAAATAAAGGTTAAAAAAATAAATACAGATGAACTCTCGAGGTCTGTCAGAGTGACCTTTGGGTTCTTGGTCACATCCCTGACCAAGGCCCTTCTCCCCTGATTGGCCAGGTGGCCAGCTCTAGGAAGAGTCTTGGTGGTTCAAAACTTCTTCCATTTAAGAATGATGGAGGCCACTGTGTTCTTGGGGACCTTCAATGCTGCAGATATTTTTTGGTACCCTTCCCCAGATCTGTGCCTCGACACTATCCTGTCTCGGAGCTCTACGGACAGTTCCTTCAACCTCATTGTTTGGTTTTTGCTCTGATATGCACTGTAAACTCTGGGATCTTATATAGGCAGGTGTGTGAATTTATCACATATGCACTCCAATAAAGCTGTAGAAACATCTCACATCTCAAGGATGATCAATGGAAACATTAACTACCTAAGCTCAATTTCGAGTCTCATAGCAAAGGGTCTGAATACTTATGTAAATTAATTATATTTTTTATGTTTTATAAATGTACAAACATTTCTAAAAACCTGTTTTAGCTTTGTCATTGTGGGATTTTGTATGTAGAGGCCCTAATCTATGGATTTCACATGACTGAGAATACACATATCCATCTGTTGGTCACAGATACTTGGATCAAAAAAACAGTCAGTATCTGGTATGATCACCATTTGCCTCATGCAGTGTGACACATCTCCTTCATATAGAGTTGATCAGGCTTTTGATTGTGGCCTGTGGAATGTTGTCCCACTATTCTTCAATGGCTGTGCAAAGTTGCTGGATATTGGCATGAACTGGAACATGCTGTCATACACGCTGATCCAGAGCATCCCAAACATGCCCAGTTGGTGACAAGTCTGAGTATGGAGGCCATGAAAGAACTGGAACACATTTCCAGGAATTGTGTACAGATCCTTGCGACATGGGGCAATGCATTGTCATGCTGAAACATGAGGTGATGGTGGCGGATGAACGGCACGACAATGGACCTCAGGATGTCGTCACGGTGGCTCTGTGCATTCAAATTGCCATCGATAAAATGCAATTGTGTTCGTTGTCCGTAGCTTATCCCTGCCAATACCATAACCCCACTGCCACGATGGGGCACTCTGTTCACAACATTGACATCAGCAAACTGCTCGCCCACACAACACCATACACGCTGTCTGCCATCTGCCTGGTCCAGCTGAAATCGGGATTCATCCGTGAAGAGCACACTTCTCCAGCATGCCAGTGGCCATCGAAGGTGAGCATTTGCCCACTGAAGTCTGTTACGATGCCGAACTGCAGTCAGATCAAGACCCAGTAGATATTAACGAGCATGCAGATGACCTTCCCTGAAACAGTTTCTGACAGTTTGCGCAGAAATTATTAGGTTGTGCAAACCAACAGTTTCGTCAGATGTCCAGGTGGCTGGTGTCAGACAATCCCGCAGGTGAAAAAGACGGATGTGGAGTAGAGATCGGCCGATTATGATTTTTCAACGCCGATACAGATTATTGGATGACCCCCCCCCAAAATGCCGATACCGATTAATCAGCCGATTTTTGGAAAATGTATTTGTAATAATGACAATTACAACAATACTGAATGAACACTTATTTTAACTTAATATAATACCTCATAAATAATGAAACATGTTCAATTTGGTTTAAATAATGTAAAAACAAGGTGTTGGAGAAGAAGGTAAAAGTGCAATATGTTCCATGTAAGAAAGCTAACGTTTAAGTTCCTTGCTCAGAACATGAGAACATGACAGCTGGTGGTTCCTTTTAACTTGAGTCTTCAATATTCCCAGGTAAGAAATTTTAGTTTGTAGTTATTATAGGAATTATAGGACTATTTCCTCTATACACAATTTGTATTTCATATACCTTTGACTATTGGATGTTCTCAAAGGCACTTTAGTATTGCCAGTGTAACAGTATAGCTTCCATCCCTCTCCTCGCCGCTACCTGGGTTCAAACCAGGAACACATCGACAACAGCCACCCTTGAAGCAGCCATGCAGAGCAAGGGGAACAATTACCCCAAGTCTCAGAGCGAGTGACGTTTGAAATGCTATTAGCGCTCACCCCGCTAACTAGCTCGCCATTTTACATTGGTTACACCAGCCTAATCTCGGGAGTTGATAGGCTTGAAGTCATAAACAGCGCAATGCTTGAAGCATTGTGAAGAGCTGCTGGAGAAGCGCACGAAAGTGCTGTTTGAATGAATGCTTACGAGCCTGCTGGTGCCTACCATCGCTCAGTCAGACTGCTCTATCAAATCATAGACTTAATTATAACACAATAACACACAGAAATACGAGCCTTAGGTCACCAATATGGTCGAATCCGGAAACTATCATTTCGAAAACAAAACGTTTATTCTTTCAGTGAAATACGGAACCATTCCGTATTTTATCTAACGGATGGCATTCCTAAGTCTAAATATTGCTGTTACATTGCAAAACCTTCAATGTTATGTCATAATTACATAAAATTCTGGCAAATTAGTTCGCAATGAGCCAGGCGGCCCAAACTGTTGCATATACCCTGACTCTGCGTGCAATGAACGCAAGAGAAGTGACACAATTTCACCTGGTTAATAATGCCTGCTAACCTGGATTTCTTTTAGCTAAATATGCAGGTTTAAAAATATGTACTTCTGTGTATTGATTTTAATAAAGGCATCAATGTTTATGGTTAGGTACACGTTGGCGCAAGGACAGTCCTTTTTCGTGAATGTGCACCGCATCGATTATATGTAACGCAGGACACACTAAATAAACTAGTAATATCATCAACCATGTGTAGTTATAACTAGTGATTATGATTGATTGATTGTTTTTTATAAGATTAGTTTAATGCTAGCTAGCAACTTACCTTGGCTTCTGCTGCATTTGCGTAACAGGCGGGCTCCTCATGAGGCAGGTGGTTAGAGCGTTGGACTAGTTAACCGTAAGGTTACAAGATTGAATCCCTGAGCTGACAAGGTAAAAATCTGTCGTTCTGCCCCTGAACAAGGCAGTTAACCCACCGTTCCTAGGCCGTTATTGAAAATAAGAATGCTTTCTTCACTGAGTTGCCGAGTTAAATAAAGGTGTAAAAAATAAAAAATTGACGTCCTAAACTAGCGATTTCCGATTGTTATGAAAACTTGAAATCGGCCCTAATTAATCGGCCATTCCGATTAATCGGTCGACCTCTAATGTGGAGGTCCTGGGCTGGCATGGTTACACGTGGTCTGGGGTTGTGAAGCTGGATGGACGTACTGCCCAATTCACTAAAATGACATTGGAGGCAGCTTATGGTAGAGAAATGAACATACAATTATATGTCAACAGCTCTGATGGACATTCTTGCAGTTAGCATCCCATCTGCATACTCCCTCAAAACTTCTGTGTCATTGTGTGACAAAACTACACATTTTACAGTGGCCTTTTATTGTCCCCAGCACAAGGTGCACAGATGTAATGATAATGCTGTTTAATCAGCTTCTTGATAGGCTACACCTGGATTATCTTGGCAAATGAGACATCCTCACTCACAGGGATGTAAACAAATTTGTGCGCAAAATTTGAGATACATTTTTGTGTGTATGGAACATTTCTGAGATCTTTTACTTAATCTCATGGAACATGAAACCAACACTATAAATGTTTAATTTATATTTTAGTGTAATTTTCCCATTTGTTGGAGCATACAATATAGCGCATTATGTGAATAATTAATTTGATTATTTTTGCAAATTTTGTCAAGGGTGTCAATAATCTCGGGCCCACTGTCGATGACATGGATTGTCACACTGTTGGAGACTCTACTCAACTCTACCTACGCACTTTACAGTCATAGTGAGGAATGACACATGAAAGAGTCACTTTCCATGCAGTTTTCTTTTCACTATTCTCTCTGAGTCCACATATTAGCGGTCTTAATAAAGCATTTAGCAAAAACCCAGCTAAGAACATCAATTGTATAAACACTGTACAAATTACAACATTCTTACTATTTTCATACAATCAGCCCGAAAAATGTGTAGAGAGGTGTGCTTCCTAAAAAGTGACGAGTCAACACTTTCGAACTTAATTAACAATGGAGAGCCATGTGAGCCGTGAGCGCCATGCTCAGAAGAAAGCCCCGATTCACACAAACTGCTTTACTAAGCACTTGAGCTTATTGATCTGTTCAAGGCCTCATTGATGATTGGATGGAGGCTGACAGTGAATGAACAATGGGGCTTGTCGGGATTGATAGTGTTCCCCTTTGAGAGCCGTTGTAGCCCCGTGGAAAACAATGGAGAACATGAAGAGACTCTTGTTCGGAGCTACTAAGTGGCAACGTTGTTCTCACAACAAGTGTGTAGTTGAAGACTTCGCTTCCCCAGAGAGAAAAGTCATAAGTCTCTATTCATAACAGTGGGATTCAGGGAGATTGCATTGCCTGGCAACACATATCGGCAATGGCAACTAACGAACTACAGGTTAGGAGACTGGGACAACAGTCCCAGTCTTATTACACAATGTAATAAGACCCATTGATATTTGGGTTAGCAGGGTAGATGTATTTAATGATGATGGCTGGTGTGTGTGGTGTGTGACTGGGTTTGCAGACTGGTCTCATAGACTAGACGTAACGTAGCAAATGTAAATCCGGGTCACTGTTACGTTTCGTATGGTTACCTCAGATGCAATGTATTTTCAAATATATATCGACACCCCTTCAAATTTGTGGATTCGACTATTTCAGCCACACCTGTTGCTTACAGGTGTAGAAAGCACACAGCCATGCGATCTCCATAGACGAACATTGACAGCAGTATGGCCTTACTGAAGAGCTCAGTGATTTTCAACATGGCACCGTCATATAATGCAACCTTTCCAACAAGTCAGTTTGTAAAAAGTTTGCCCTGCTAGAGCTGCCTCGGTAAACTGTAAGTGCTGTTTATATGCCATTTAGCAGATGCTTTTATCCAAAGCGACTTACAGTGATGTGTGCATACATTCTACGTATGGGTGGTCCCGGGAATCGAAGCCACTACCCTGGCGTTACAAGCGCCATGCTCTACCAACTGAGCTACAGAAGGACCACTGTTATTGTGTAATGTAAATGTCTAGGAGCAACAGCGGCTCAGCTTCAAAGTGGTAGGCCACACAAGTTCACAGAACGGGACAGTGAGTAAAAATAGTTTGTCCTCGGTTGCAACACTCACTACCGAGTTCCAAACTGCCTCTGGAAGCAATGTCAGCACAATAACTGTTTGTTGGGAGCTTCAAGAAATGGATTTAATGTCTGAGCAGCCACACACAAGCCTAAAATCATAATGCGCAATACCAAGCATCAGCTGGAGTGATGTAAAGCTCCCCACCATTGGACTCTGGAGTGGTGGAAACACGTTCTCAGGAGTGATGAATCACGCTTTACCATCTGGCAGTCAGACGGACAAATGTGGGTTTGGTGGATGCCAGGAGAACGCTAACTGCCCGAATGCATAGTGCCAACTGTAAAGTTTGAGGAGGAAAAATGGTTTGGGCTAGGCCTCTTAGTTCCATTTGGGACTGACCCTAATTAGTTGAATGGTCAATTGTTTGGTTGTTCGGCTGTTGGTCGACCGAGATTGTTTAAGTCGATATGTATATATTTGGGTCCATCTCACTGAACTAATCCATTGCAGCGTCCTAGACGGTTGATCCGAAAATGTGGTCCATATGGAGGGTGTGACGCAATTGCAATTGCGGATTTTGTAAGAACGCGGGGGCTCTGTGTAGCTCCACATTGACATGATTGGTTGACGGTAGGTGGGGGCGGTACATCCTGTTTAAATACAAACTCACTTCCTTGACAACAGCTCTGCACTGCTCCGTGATGCGCAAGAAGTATGAATGCCCTGCCTTTTGCTAAGGCCATGTCACTGTAAATCAAATCTAATTGTATTTGTCACATGTGCCGAATTAACCTTACAGTGAAATGCTTAGTTTCAAGCCCTTAACCAACAATACAGTTTTAAGAAAAAGAGGCGTTCAGTAAAAAAAAGGAAATAAAAGTAACAAATAATATAACAATAGCGAGGCGATATACAAGGTCAATGCACGGTGGCACCGGTTAGTGAGGTAATTGAGGTAATTTGTACATGTAGGTGGAGTTAAAGTGACTATGCATAGATAATAAACAGAGTTTCAGCAGTGTAAAAGAGGGGTCTGGGTAGCCCTTTGATTAGCCGTTCAGGAGTCTTATGGCTTGGGAGTAGAAGCTGTTAAGAAGCCTTTTGGACCTAGACTTGGCGCTCTGGTACCGCTTGCCGTACGGTAGCAGAGAGAACAGTCTGTGACTAGGGTGGCTGGAGTCTTTGATAATTTTTAGGACCTTCCTCTGACACCACCTGGTATAGAGGTCCTGGATGGCAGGAAGCTTGGCCCCAGTGATGTACTGGGCCGTACGCACTACCCTCTGTAGTCCTTTGCAGTCATTGGCTGAGCAGTTGCCATACCAGGCGGTGATGCAACCAGTCAGGATGCTCTCGATTGTGCAGCTGTAGAAGATTTTGAGGATCTGAGGGGGAATAGGCTTTGTCGTGGCCTGTTCATGACTGTCTTGGTTTGTTTGCACCATGATAGTTTGTTGGTGATGTGGACACCAAGGAACTTGAAGCTCTCAACCTGCTCCACCATAGCCCTTCGATGATAATAGGGGCGTGCTCAGTCCTCCTTTTCCTGTAGTCCACAATCATCTCCTTTGTCTTGATCACGTTGAGGCAGAGGTTGTTGTCCTGGCATCAGATGGCCAGGTTTCTGACCTCCTCCCTATAGGCTGTCTCATCGTTGTCGGTTTTCAGGCCTACCACTGTTGTGTCATTGGCAAACTTGATGATGGTGTTGGAGTCGTGCCTGGCCATGCAGTCATGAGTGAACAGGGAGTACAGGAGGGGACTGAGCACGCACCCCTGGGGGGCTCCTGTGTTGAGGATCAGCGTGGTGGATGTGTCGTTATCTACCCTCACCACTTGGGGGCGGCCTGTCAGGAAGTCCAGGATCCAGTGTAGAGGGAGGTGTTTAGTCCCAGGGTCCTTAGCTTAGTGATGAGCTATGAGGTTACAATGGTGTTGAACGCTGAGCCGTAGTCAATGAATAGTATTCTCACATAGGTGTTCCTTTTATCCAGGTGGGAAAGGGCAGTGCTGAGTGCACTAGAGATTGCTTCGTCTGTGGATCTGTTGGGGCGGCATGCAAATTGGAGTGGGTCTAGGGTTTTTGGGATAATGGTGTTGATGTGAGCCATGACCAGCCTTTCGAAGCACTTCATGGCTACAGACGTGAGTGCTATGGGTCGGTAGTCATTTAGGCAGGTTATCTTAGCGTTCTTTGGCACAAGGACTATGGTGGTTTGCTTGAAACATGTTGGTATTACAGACGGTGTAGTACGATTCAATCTTAGTCCTGTACTGACACTTTACCTGTTTGATGGTTCATCAGAGGTTATAGCGGGATTAGTGGGGTTAGAGTCTGGCTCCTAGAAAGCGGCAGCTCTATCCTTTAGCTCAATGCGGATGTTGCCTGTAATCCATGGCTTCTGGTTGAGGTATGGACGTACAGACACTGTGGGGACAACGTTATTGATGCACTTATTGATGAAGTCAGTGACTGATGTGGTGTACTCCTCAATGCTATTGGAAGAATCCCAGAACATATTCGAGTCAGTGCTAGCAAAACAGCCCTGTAGCTTAGCATCTGCTTCATCTGACCACTTTTTTATTGACCGAGTCACTGGTGCTTACTGCTTTAGTTTTTGCTTGTAAGCAGGAACCAGGAGGATTGAAGTATGGTAAAATTTGCCAAATTGAGGGCGAGGGGGATCTTTGTACGCTTCTCTCTGTGTGGAGTAAAGGTGGTCCAGAATTTTTTTCCCTCTGGTTGCACATTTAAGATGCTGGTAGAAGGTAAAACGGATTTAAGTTTCCCTGCATTAAAGTCCCCGGCCACTAGGAGCCCCGCCTCTGGATGAGCATTTTCCTGTTTGCTTATGGCCTATACAGCTCATTGAGTTTGAGTTTGAGTTCATTTTATTTTTACAGGGACAGTGCACATTAATCAACGTTTCAGTAAAAGCTTTAGGCAGCCGGTTAATTTTCAACCGCAGTCCCTGGTCAAGTTATTAAAAGCAATTACAATATAGATAATAGCAACATAGGACAAGCAAGACATAGCATACCGACAGAGCAACAAAGGACAAGCAAAACGTAGCATACAGACAGAGCAACATAGAACAAAAAGCAGCAAGACAAAATTCACAAGTTACAGACAACAGACATGGAAAGCGGCAACACACAGCTAGGGACCATGTTCACAAATCTGATTGACCTTTAGCCATGTCTTCAAGCATTTTGTGAAAGTGCGATATGTGGTGCAGTTATGTGTGTCTGATGGCAGAAGTGGTCCTTCTGTAGCTCAGTTGGTAGAGCATGGCGCTTGTAACGCCAGGGTAGTGGGTTCGATTCCCGGGACCACCCATATGTAGAATGTATGCACACATGACTGTAAGTCGCCTTGGATAAAAGCGTCTGCTAAATGGCATATATTTATTTTTATATATTTGATGGCAGTGTATTCCAGACAAGGGAAGCTCTCACAGGCAGGGTAGCCTAGTGGTTTGAGCATTGGACTAGTAACTGAAAGGTTGCAAGTTCAAATCCCCGAGCTGACAAGGTACAAAATCTGTCGTTTGGCCCCTGAACAGGCAGTTTAACCACTGTTCCTAGGCCGTCATTGAAAATAAGAAATTGTTCTTAACTGACTTGCCTAGTAAAATAAAACAGAGAAAACAGATTTACTAAAGGTGCTTGTCCTTAAGGGAACTATACAGTCACCTCTCATGGCAGACCTTGTCGATCTGCTGCCATTTGTTTGGGTTTTCTGTTTAACAAAAATAATGAGTGGAGGGGGAGCCAGGCCATTTAGGATCTTGAATAAAAGACATGCATCGGTGTATTGCACAAGATTTTCCCAACTCAGGAGCTCATGTTTTCTGAGGATGTAACAGTGATGATGGCTATTGGGCTTCCTATCAAGCACTTGAAAGCCTGTTTGTCGACAGACTGAATAGGTCTTAATGTTGTACAGCAAGCTCAATGCGTGTGGTCTTAGTGCCAGCATCGGTTTGTGGTGGTAAATAGACAGCTACGAAGAATATAGATGGAAACTCTTTTAGTGAATAGTGTAGTCTACAGCTTAAATGCTGCATGGCCAATGCAGACTTCAGTTTGTCCATGTGCCCAGATGCACAATACACTTCTCTCTCCAGAATGCGCTCTCTCCCACCAATTTGTGCACATTCATTCTTTCATCACTTAATTTTGTAAATTTATATCAATTCCACATTACATAGAACACCGGTAGTACATTTAACATTAATTACAATAATTTCTCATCTACAATGTTTCCTACTTTGGTTACGGTAATTTATTTGAATGCATTTTTGTTAAGGGTAATTTCTTCATTTGTTGGAGCATACAATATAGCTCATTATGTGAATAATTTATTGTATTATTTTTGCAAATTTTGTCAAGGGTGTCAACAATCTCAGGCCCCACTGTCGATGTTGGTCATCTTGACATGGACATCATGACATGGAGGTAAAGGTCATGACTGTCACACTGTTGGTGACTCTACTCAACTCTACCTACGCACTTTACAGTCATAGTGAGGAATGACGCATGAAAGAGTCACTTTCCATGCAGTTTTCTTTTCACTATTCTCTCTGAGTCCACAGATTAGTGGTCTTAATAAGGCATTTAGAGAAAACACGGCTAAGAACATCAATTGTATAAACACTGTACAAACGTACTGTTTTGGCTTGTGGAATGTTGTCCCACTCCTCTTCAATGGCTGTACAAAGTTGCTGGATATTGGTGTGAACTGGAACATGCTGTCATACATGTCGATCCAGAGCATCCCAAACATGCCCAGTGGGTGACATGTCTGAGGATGCAGTCCATGAAAGAACTGGAACATTTTCAGCTTCCTGGAATTGTGTACATATCCTTGCGAAATGGGGCAGTGCATTGTCGTGATGAAACATGAGGTGATGGTGGCGGATGAACGGCACGACAATGGACCTCAGGATCTCATCACGGTAGCTATGTGCATTCAAATTGCCATCGATAAAATGCAATTGTGTTCCTTGTCCATAACTTATGCCTGCCAATAATAATACCATAACCCCACTGCCATGATGGGGCACTATATTTACAATGTTGACTTCAGCAAACCGCTCGCACACACAACGCCATACACTCAAGTGTGTACAATCAACCTGAAAAATGTGTAGAGAGGTGTGCTTCCTGAAAAGTGATGAGTCAACGCTGTGAGTCGTGAGCTCCATGCTCAGAAGAAAGCCCCGATTCACACAAACTGCTTTACTAAGCACTTGGGGCACGTTTGTAAATTCACTCATCAGAGTACTCTCGTCTGAGTATGTCAGAGGCCAACATCCATTGAATATGGCCAGTGTCAGTAAACGTTGGCAAAAAAAGCATAATTAAATTGTTGCCAACAGCAGTTACAGTCACTAACGCTCTGTATAACATATAAACAGCCGAAACAGTGACGGGTGGGGAAGCGAAACTAATGCGTGATAGTGAGAAGGAGAGATGTCGTGTGGGAAAATTGCTTTTTTTCACTCAATTTGTCCAACTTATCACCTTATCGCCTCTAAAATGTAAATAAAACACTATAAAGAGTTTATATAATGTGTCATTACATACCTATTTGAAGGTTTGTGTCGAATTTGAATCAGGTTTTTAGGGAGGTGCTAAAGTGATCTTAGAAGTAAACAGCGGCTTTGAGAATGATGATCGCATGCAATGCTGATGCAAAAAATGACTAGGTATCCCCCCCGTCACTGTCCATTTCTTGTTTTTAAAGGACGAGAGAAGTGCTACACCTGGTGGAGAGAGATTGTAAGACAGAAATAGTTGCTTTATGCGTGCTGTACGCTACGACATGACACGCCACGATGTAACTGAGGGTCCGTTTTTTCAACTTTTCTCCAATACTGTAGAGCCATTACCATGTCGATCAACGCTTGAATAGAAACCTAGTTCACACCCCCGATTTTGAAGTCAACACAGTCGCTTACCGTCCTATTAGTTTTCTTTGTAGCCTCATTTGAATGTTGCGGTTGTGCACATTTGTACGGAATGGGGTGAGTTTACGTTAGCAAGCTAATCAACGTTAGCCAGTTAGCTTGGGTACTTGAATGCCGTTGTGAGGCCAGAATGCTCAGATTAAGTGTGCGCTCTGAACACTCCTTCGAGCGAAAAGCTCTGAATTTACAAAAGGACAATCTGACAACGCTCTGAATTTATGAATGCCCAGTGGGCACTCCAGGTTGACTTTACGAACACTCCCTTGATCTTATTGATCTGTTCAAGGTCTCATTGACGATTGGATGGAGGCTGACAGTGAGTGAGAGCCGTTGTAGCCCCGTGGAAAACAATGGAGAACACGAAGAGACTCTTGTTCGGAGCTACTCAGTGGCAACCTTGTTCTCACAACAAGTGTGTAGTTGAACACTTTGCTTCCCCAGAGAGAAAGGTCATAAGTCTCTATTCATAACAGCGGGATCCAGGGGGATTGCATTGCCTGGCAACACATATCCGCAATGGCAACTAACTACAGGTTAGGGGACTGGAATAACAGTGAGAGATTACACAATGTCATAAGACCCAATGATATTTGGGTTAGCAGGGTAGATTTATTTATCAATGGCTGGTATGTGTGGTGTGTGAATGTGTTTTCAGACTCATAGACTAGACATAACATAGCAAATGTAAATCCGGGTCACTCAAATGAGTATCATGTGTTACTTTTGGTATGGTATGGTTACATAAGATACACTATATATACAAAGGTATGTGGACACTCCTTCAAATTAGTGGATTTGGCTATTTCAGCAACACCCGTTGCACACAGCCATGCAATCTCCATAGACAAATATTGACAGTACAGTAGTATGGCCTAACTGAAGAGCTCAGTGATTTTCAACGTGGCACCGTCATATCATGACACCTTTCCAACAAGTCAGTTCATAAAATGTCTGCCTTGCCAGAGCTGCCTCGGGCAACTGTAAGTGCTGTTATTATGAAATGCAAACGTCTACGAGCAACATCGGCTCAGCCGCGAAGTGGTAGGCCACACAAGTTCACAGAACAGGACCACTGAGTGCTGAAGCGCATAGCGCGTAAAAATCATCTGTCCCTGGTTGCAATACTCACTACCCAATTCCAAATGGTCTCTGGAATTAATGTCAGCACAATAACTGTCCCTCGGGAGCTTCATGAGCAGTTTCCATGGCCAAGCAGCTGCACACAAGCCTAAGATCACCATGTGCAATGCCAAGGGTCGGCTGGAGTGGTGTAAAGCTCGCCGTTATTGGACTCTGGGGCAGTGGAAACGAGTTCTCTGCAGTCTGACGGACGAATCTGGGTTTGGTGGATGCCAAGAGAACGCTACCTGCCCCAATGCAAAGTGTCAAATATACATTTTGGTGGAGGAGTAATAATGGTCTGGGGCTGGTTTTCATTGTTCGGGCTAGGCCCCGTAGCTCCAGTGAAGGTAAACCTTAACACTACAGCATACAATGATTCTGTACTTCCAACTTTGTGGCAATAGTTTGGGGAAGGCCCTTTCCTGTTTCAGCATGACAATGCCCCCATGCACAAAGCGAGGTCCATACAGAAATGGTTTATAGAGATTGGATGAGGAAGTACTTGACTGGCCTGCACAGAGCCCTGACCTCAACCCCATCGAACACCTTTGGGATGAATTGGAACGCCGACTGCGAGCCAGGCCTATCACCCAACATCGGTGCCCAACCTCACAAATGCTCTTGTGGCTGAATGGAGGCAAGTCCCCACATCAATGTTCCAACACCAAGAGGGAAGCATTCCCAGAAGAGGGGAGGCTGTTATAGCAGCAAAGGGGGGACCAACTCCATGGTAATGCCCATGATTTTGGAATGAGATGTTCCACAAGCAGGTGTCCACATACTTATGGTCATGTAGTGTAGATGTTTACTTAAGGCAAAATGGAAAGGATGGTGCTTGGTTGGAGTGGATGGGTGGGTGTATAATGTGAACATCTAGCAACCCAAAGGGTACATGTTCATATCTCCTCACGGACAACTTTAGCATTTTCGTTCATTAGTAACCTTTCCACTAGGCTACTTATTATTTTTTTAGCTACTTTGTAACGACTTAGCATGCTAGCTCACCCTTCCCCTAACCTTAACCCTTTAACCCAGCTCCTAACCTTAACCCTAACCTTAACCCCTAACCCCTAGAGAATTGAAATGTAACTTCAGTAAGAAGCTGTTATTGAACAGATTTCCTGGAGACTTCAAGTGCAATGATGATCCTTGAAATCTCTCACCTAAGATTTATGTTTGTTGTTGTAAAGTGGAACCAACTACATGCATGAAATCATCCAAACAAAATATTCTGAGCACAGCTTCGGCATCCCCAAACTTGAGTATGCTAAGGCTAAGGCTGTCCTAATATGGACACCATACACTGGTGTGAACATGTGCTGGAGGTCATTTAAAATGAATTGTGGATGACATCACACCTAAAGAAAACTTCATTAGTAGCTAGTGCTAAATCACTGATCCGCCCTGGGATAATAACTCCAAGAACTCTGAGAAGCAAGAGGTTGGGCAAGGGAGATTTCTCACTACAGACTTTTAAAAAAGAGCATTACACCCATTACAGCGCCTCTACTCGCTACATGGGAATGTGACCGATGATGTCACCAAAATGTGTGCCTCATTCTCACACTTCAGAAGTATTCTGGGTGGCAGGCTGGCACCTCATTAAAATTCATTGTGATTCTGGCACTGCGATTTTATCAACACAGATTACTGTTACCTGCTGACTGAGACTACACAATGGGATTACATCATATATTTGCTCTGCAGATTCACTGACAACGTTAACCTCGAGTTCATAGGCTACAGTATTTCATCTGTACTCTTTACAGTCACATATAGTGGGTACTCCTCAATTTGGTCTGTACCCTAGACTCGCCTTCCAGGCTTCACTCACATTGTTCTCGAAGGTGAGGGGAAAGCCTGTGGACAAGCTAATGAGACCCTAAAGCTCCAGGACAGCGGTTGGACACACTTCTTTGCAAAGGGGGCCCTCCTGCAGTTCAATGTAGGTCCTGACTCTCAATGATCATTCAAGATCACCTGGAATGTGTTGAAGTGTTGCTGAAGTCGCTGCTAAATTCCTAACCTGGTTCTCCGTACTAACAATGGCCATCTAGCCATCCACCGCTTATGATGGTCTCTTTCCTCACACTTTCCTTGCAACCAATTCCTAGATCAATATCAACGAAAAGGCCTTTGTAATCAACGAAAAATGTAATAACAAATACTGTTCCCAATTGATAGAACACAAATACAAAGAGGGAAAGATGTGGTCTTGACATGAGATTTACTATTAGAACTGAATTTATGAATTATATGGTTAGTTCTTACAATAATTTGCACACTTTTCCACACTAAGGGTAAATGTTGACTGATCTAGGATCAGATAGTTCTAGCCTTCACCATCAGGGGGATTCAACAATATCTGGCCTTGAATCAGTGGTTAGGCTCATACCTACTCCTTTCGTCCTTTTCCACAGGATCTAACTAACTAATGTGGGGCTTGAAACAAAAGCAGACATATCCACTGAGCAAGTACACCAATAATCATTAACAAAGGTTGCCCTCTAGTGTAGATAAGAGATAAAAACCCCTCTCATAACAATATGCACTCATTTATTGCCATTTATGGGTTTGCCATTATTTGCTGAAAAGGCATGATTTTTGTTGTTTATCCCAGAGACAATTATACATCCACCACACAACAAAGGAGGAATGGAGGAATTCGACTTTTTGAAATATTGGTCAGAAACATTCCGAATAACCACAACCAGAGGTTGAATTTAAAAATAAGTCACTCCTATTCCTCTTGCCCTCTTTTTTATAAATATTAATGGTAAATACGATTTTTTTTTACGATAAACACAGACCTTCTTTGAGACACAGTATTCAAATATTAATTCTATATACATATTCTTCATGTAAATTATAATAAGCCACTGCAGGGCTATTCAAATCCAGCCCTCAATGTCACTGATTGACCAGAGCTCGCTTGCCTGGTAGGTCTATCCCATGACTGAATCATTCCCTGATCAGCAGAAAGAAACCCGAAATGTTTTGGTCCTTCATGACTGTAATTGAAAAGCCCTGATGTTCAAAGAATACGGTTACAGTCTAGCCTCAAGAGGGCAGAATTTCACCATAAAGAGGACACAACTGTAATAAGGGACACACACAAGTGTCTGTCTTCAATTTTCCATTGAAATCAGTGACATTTCTCTGAAAGATTCAAAAAATGATCAGTCACATTTTATCTCACAAAGTGCAAAACTGAAACTCTGCCTCAAACATCCAAAGAACACACAGAGACACAGTGGCAAGTAAAAACACCCTATATGGGAAGAAACCTTGTGAGGCACCAGACTCTAGTGGGGTAGCCCATCTTCGGTCTGGATTGGCCAGGTAAGGCCAATTAAACATCTGGGCCAGACAGTGTATCAAAAAAGTTTGGCCATCAAGTTTGCAGACACAGGATGGTACAGGTGGGGGCCCAACAGCTGGACTGTTGGTTATACACTGAGTATTCAAAACATTAAGAACAACTGCTTTCCATTATATAGAATGCCCTGGTGAATCTAGGTGAGAGCCAGGATCCTTTATTGATGCCACTTGTTAAATCCATATCAATCAGTATAGATGAAGGGGAGAGGACAGGTTAAAGATTTTTTTTTTTGACAATTGAGACATGGATTGTGTGTGTGTGTGTGTGTGTGTGTCATTCAGAGGGTGAAGGGGCAAGATAAAATATTTAAGTGCCTTTGAACGGGGTATGGTAGTAGCTGCCAGGCGCACCGGTTTGAGTGTTTCGAGAACTGCAACGCTGCTGGGTTTCAAGAAGTGCACGTTCAACAGTTTCCCGTGTGTATCAAGAATGGTCCACCAACCAAAGGACATCCAGCCATCTTGATACAACAGTGGGAAGCATTGGAGTCAACATGGGCCAGCATCTCTGTGGAACACTTTTGACACCTTGTAAAGGTGGGTGCAAAAGGGGGTGCAACTCATTATTAGGAAGGTGCTCTTAATGTTTGGTATACTCATTGTATCGAGAAAGATCAGATTGATTTCTTGAAAGATCAGTTTCAAATGCATTTTTCTGTTTGTCAATGTGAATGCAATGCCCCATAGGCTCTAAGCCGATGGTAAACAAATGTTTGAGCCAGTGAAAAAAAGTAATATGAGAAAAGAAGTGTGTGTCAGGAAGAGAAGCTGAGAAAGACTTCTAAAAGACAACGTAGGCTTAATGCAGTAGCGCTTTGAAGCGAAACGCTAGAGAGCAATCCCACATGAAGAAGAAAAAAAGGGAGAGTGCAGACAGGCAGCTCTATACATCTAGGGGCTATTACTGTGTGTCAAAAGCTTCGGCTGCCAGCGAACTGGAGCCTGGCATTTTGCTCTATGATTCCTCCGCTGTCAGGCCAATTTAGTGGGCCCTTTGCCTGTTTCACAGAGGACTGACTTTAAGTGACTTTGCTGTGGGAAGGTATTTTCCACTAACAGGTACACTGTGAGCTGTACAGGGTGACCTGACAGGGAAATTAAATCACCTTCCCAGAGTTCCCTGGGCTAGGCTGCCATTAAAGCATTTAGCAAAAATAAAAGGTTGGGTGGAGCTCTAAGGGGAGGGGAGGGAGGGAGGGAGGGGAGGGGGGCATTGTGTTGGTGTTGGTGCTACTACAACTGCGAGGGGCTAGGAGAAATTAGTTGAACCACCCAAAGGGTTATGGCCTTGCCAATAGGCTCATTCTGAAAATACATAAAGATCCATGGTGAAAAACGCTAGAATCCAGGGCGGTATGAGTAACAGAAAGGAGAAAATAGACAAAGTACTTTAGAGGAAAATATGTCTCATTATGACAAGTTTCATGAAAGCAATACTGATATTTAAAAGCACAGAAAGTATTTGAAATTGTATGGGATTCGCTCATGAAAAAAAATATTGCACACGTGCACATGTGAGGAATAGTGATGTAATGTTGTTGTGGATAGTGATGACATCATGTTAGATTCTCCTTTTCCATTCCGCCACCATAGGGGGCAATGATGTTTATGAAATAGCAAAAGCATGGAACTCGAGATTATTCCTGAAATGCTTGAGATGATTTCACACGCGCTACACTCCCAACAAATGGACGTCAACAAGTGACCAAAATATAGGGTGGGAAATTTGTTGACCTAGTATGTTGCGACTGTTCTCAGCAGCAGTTGAGTGAAATGATTCACACTGTGGCTACACTCCCATGCATTGAAATGCATTGTAAAGGCAGGAGGCAGTCTGACAAAGCAATTACTTAATTACATGAAAATACAGTTAATTTAAAGGGAGACAGGGAAAATAGGTTATGCATGCCTGATTAAGTCATTGTGTGTGGTGAATGGCCTTCACTTGTGTCATTCTGCCTCTCAGAAGCCTGTCATTTTAGATTGTTCAGACTACCTCTGAAGGCAATGCATAGGACACACCACAGTAGTCTAAAGGAGAATCCTCAACTGTGCCCTCTGTTTAAGGCAATATGCCACCTTTCTGTACTACAGGACATTTTGACTTTGGTAGCGGCAGTGGTGCAAAGTACATAAGTATAAATACTTTAAAGTACTACTTAAGTATTTTTAGGGGGGGGGGGGGGTCTGTACTTTACTTTACTATTTATATTTGGGAAACTTTTACTTTTACTTCACTATATTCCAAAAGAAAATTATGTACTTTTTACTCATACTCCATTTTTCCCGACACCCAAAATTACTCGTTACATTTTGACAGGAAATTGTCCAATTCACTCACTTATCAAGAGAACAACCCCGGTCATCCTTACTGCCTCTGATCTGGCAGACTCACTAAACACAAATGCTTCGTTTGTAAATTATGTCTGAGTGTTATCCGTCAATAAAAAAAATATATTAAAAAAATTGTGCCATCTGGTTTGCTTAATATAAGGAATTTGAAATGATTTATACTTAAGTACATTTTAGCGATTCCATTTACTTTTGATACTTAAGTATTTTTTAAACCAAATACTTTTAGACTTTTACTCAAGTAGTATTTTACTTGGTGACTTTTACTTTTACTTGAGTCATTTTCGATTAAGGTATCTTTACTTTTACTCAAGTATGACAATTGGGTACTTTTTACACCCCTGGGTAGCAGGGGGCATCTAATGGAGGTTAGCCCACTCTTCTGTCACCACCCCTTTTCTGGACACAGTGCCTGACGCTGACATACTTTTTATTTTATTTGTGTTTTATTTAACCTTTATTTAACTTGTGTGCCGCGCTGTGGGACTCCAAATCACGGCCAGATGTGATACAGCCTGGATCCATACTTTTAAGTTCATGACACAAAATGGAAGCCATTCCACTTCTCAATTATTCTCTTTTTACTTCATTTCTATAATTAAAATGTGTTTGGCATGAGAGAAGAAGTGCTTCTGACAGGGCGGTGTCATTGTGAATAACTTTGTGAGAGAGGATGGGGTGAGTGAGCGATGGATGGGTGTGACTGAGAAGGAGAAAGACACACTGCACACAAACTGGTTGAATCAACGTTGTTCACAAAATTCAATGTGATGACATTGAATCAATGTAATGTAAAAAAAATATTTGGGGGATTTTTGCCACCCAAATGTTAACATAAATCCAATGACATGGTTAACATTTTTGTTGATTCTTGTTGAATTCACATTAGTTGACAATTTAATCAAATACATCAAGTACATCAAAACTAGTTGTTGAACTGACGTCTGTGCCCAGAGGGGAGAGACAGAGAGAAAGGAATGTGGAGTTTCATGTTGTGTCATGGAGCTAAAAATTGTGTGTAAAATCATGTCGTGGTCCATAGTGGCTCGAGAGCTGTTATGGGTCTCACCTGGACTGTCAGTATTCCACCATAATCTCACACTCCCCCCTCTACATTTGCTCTCTCTCTTTCTCATTCAGTCCCTCATCTCATCCCTTTCTTTCACAGTATTGTGAGTGCAATAAAATGTTTTATCAATTTATCAATTTATTTACCCTGAAAAATAGGTATGGTCAACTGTTATAGCATTTTAACCTCATGGGGATAGGGCTGTCTACTGCCCCCGCTGGAGTAATTGCGTGCCCATAGTAAACATAATTTTTTTTTGTCAAAAGTTGCTAATATATGCAAATAAAAAATATTATTGAATAGAAAACACTCTAAAGCTTCTAAAACCGTTTAAATTATGTCTGTATGTAAAGCAGAACTCTCAGGGCAGTCATTCTCCCAAACTCTCTCTTGTGATCAGAAAAGTTGGCCCAACTTTGACGTCATCGCCCCCACTCTCCCAAGCAGTTACAGTTGTGGGAATAGTCTCTCTGCCTTCAGCACGATCTCAGCTTTCAATGGGGCTTCTCATTGTGAGAATCGCTCCCTCACGAGAGTTTTGGCTGGCCGAAACCTTTCGGTCACGCTAAAAAACAGGTCACTTTTATGCGCGCTCTGGTCAAGTCCTGTCTTTTTTCCAAGATCGATTAAACGGTGCCTGTGTTTCTGTTCGTCCTCACGATTGCTGTACACCTTTATAACATGTTAAAGCTTGATTATGAAGTTAGTTTGACAAGTTTAATTGACATATAATATGTAAGTTCGACGTTTTGGTGCGCATCCACTTGACTTTTGGCTACATTTCAACCGAAATGTGTCGTTTTTGAGAACCGAAAGACACAGACTGCAAAACTAGCTGTTTTTGGTAAGTATAATTCCTTCCAGGTCTTCTGATGGAAGAACAGCAAAGGTAAGGGAATATTTACGTGGTAAATTTGGGTTTATGTGGACTCCAAGATAGAGGAGCCATAATGCTACTTTTTGAGCGCCGTCTCATAGTATAGCCTAGTGAACGAAACCTGTAACGTTAAAAATAAATGTAACACAGCGATTGCATTCAGAAGAAGTGTATCTAACTATATATATGTAGAACATGCATATTTAGTCAAAGTTTACGATGTGTATTCCTTGTTAGCTGACGTTATCTGCCGGAGCTATCGTCATTTCTCAGGACATTTGAATAGCATTTTTTGAACGATGCATTCATTGTAAACAGAGATTTATGGATATATATAGCATATTATTGAAAAAAACATAAATGTACTGTGTAACATGTTATATTACTGTCATCTGATGAAGATTTCAAAAGGTTAGTGCATTATTTTTCTTTTAATCCTGCGTTTGTTGATTGCATATTTTTTTCAACTTGGCTATGCAAATTAGCCATGTCTTCGGTGGTGGTTTGACATAAATATGTGCTATGTTTTCGCCGTAAAACATTTTAGAAATCTGACTTGCTGGGTAGATAAACAAGGTGTTTATCTTTCATTTGAGCCATTGGACTTGTTAATGTATGGAGGTAAAATATTTTTAGGAATATTTTTGCGTTCCATGCGCCACCTTCCAGCTGAACGTGGGGGTGTTCAAAAATTGGAACCCTAGTCCCCAACAAGCCAAAAGACTGACTTGAGTGGCATTAGCTAAATTGTATGATTTTGTATTTCTCAGATTATTTTAGTTCTAACACAGCATGGTATTATCTAACTTTATTCCAATATCCTCTGTACTCACAATTGGAATGCAAGTGGGAGATTTGTGGGAGTGGTTTACACCATATCCATTTTTATTGGTCTGTGATGTTGTTTTCATACCACTTTGAAGATTGCCAGGATAAAGAGTACTCTCCTTTGCAAAACTGGATGCTACACTTTCTTCGAAACCAGAGAGGAGCTACTGGGCACAGCCATGAACATTTTATCCAGAGTGCATACATTTGAATACTTTTTTTGTACTGGTCCCCCGTGGGAATCGAACCCACAACCCTGGCCATGCTCTACCAATTCAGCTACACGGGACAAATTCAGTATCACACCAGAGATAATAGTAACTACACTATTAGCAGGGCAGATACATTGACAAACTGCAATATAAGCTACAATGTCATACACCGGCACAACTTCATTGATCTACCAAATTCATAACAATCGAAGCATGTCTGAGAACCCAAAACATGAATGAACCCACAGAAGAAAACAAAGTACTGTATCTTCAAAGCATATTCAAACTATCCAGCATAGTGAACTTACATCAATGCCATAGACTGTCTTTCCTAATCCACAATGATTACAAATATTATTACTTTTCAGCAAACGACTAGGGTGTGGATACTAAAGTGGTGTTGACCAGAGAGCAACACCTTTTCCTAGTCTCTTACTAGCGCTATAGCATACACTTTAACTGCTAAAAGCATACATTTATAACCCGATGTGCTGAATTTAGCACAGAGTATAGCTTTCCAAGAAGCAGAGGAGCAGACATAGTTAACAATCAGACGACTTCTGTGGTTTTGTGCGTTTGGGGTTTACATTCAGAGGTGAATCAATTTCCATTCATTTTAATTGCAGTGGTTCATGGTACACATTCAGCCTACAGCAAGACACAAAAAATAAGTTGTCAAATGTAAGTAATGCTTTGCTTTCTAAATAGTCATTTCAAGTCCATTTACATTTTTGTTGGATAAGAGTGCTGTTTCATGGATAAGATGTATATTATTATACCAGGGCAAACATTTCTTAAAACTGGCCTCTTTCCATACAAAAAAAAGTATTGTCATCTCCATTTTCATTTAGTTTAAGAGAACCAGCACCGTAACCAAACAATTGAAAATGCACTGCTTAAATGGCTCACTAGTTTATTTCTTCTATAAACCAGGATGAAATTGAAATGAAAAGTGAAGCTAACCAGTGAGTGGAGTGTTATGCACTCACCATCTGGACACCAGGTTTGCTGCACACGTCTGCGAATTCTGTCTTACCTCTGTCTTACCTCATAAAGACTTGGGTAGGTAGGCCCACCTATCAGGATAGAAAAGGTGAACAGAGAAAATGTCCAGTCTCAACGTCAACAGTGAAGAGGCGACTCCGGGATGCTGGCCTTCTAGGCAGAGTTGCAAAAAAAAGCCAGATCTCAGACTGGCCAATAAAAAGAAAAGATGAAAAAATAACACAGACACTGGACAGAGGAACTCTGCCTAGAAGGTCAGCATCCCGGAGTCGCCTCTTCACTGTTGAAGTTGAGACTGGTGTTTTGTAGGTACTATTTAATGAAGCTGCCAGTTGAGGACCTGTTTCTCAAACTAGACACTCTAATGTACTTGTCCTCTTGCTCAGTTGTGCACCGGGGCCTCCCACCCCTCTTTCTATTCTGCCAGTTTGCGCTGTTCTGTGAAGGGAGCAGTACACAGCATTGTACAACAATAGACCGATGAGTTTCAGAAGAACGTTCTTTGTTTCTAGCCATTTTGAGTCTGTAATCAAACCCACAAATGCTGCTGCTCCTGATATTCAACTAGTCTAAAGAAGGCCAGTTTTATTGCTTCTTTAATCAAAACAACCGTTTTCAGCTGTCTTAACATAATTGCAAAAGGGTTTTCTAATGATTCGCTAACACAATGTGCCATTGGAACACAGGAGTGATGGTTGCTGATAATGGGCCTCTGTACGCCTAGGTAGATATTCCATCAAAAATCTGCCGTTTCCAGCTACAATAGTAATTTGCAACATTAACAATGTCTACACTGTATTTATGATCAATTTGATGTTATTTGAATGGACAAAAAAACATGATTTTCTTTCAAAAACAAGGACATTTCTAAGTGACCCCAAACTCTTGAACGATGGTGTACATATATTTTTTAATCTAAATGCATTTCTGGAACATGTGAACTTTTATGTGCCTTAATAACAAACTTGTATGCCATCTGTAAATACGAATACAATTGTTAAATTTCGAGCCTAGTTGGTTTAGCCACAGAAAAAGCCAGCAACCTTCTAACTAGCCATGATTGGCTGAGATAAGAGTGGGCTGGACATGCCGAGAGATGAGTTCGGATTGGTTTTCCATATAGCACGCTACTGTCTATTTGAGTTGTTTAGTATGTGTAGGTAATCCTGTCTAACGCAACTTTAAAAAATATATACAGCATATATTGCAAAGTAGAACTGCATAAGTGTTGCTCTCCACTTTCTAAAGGACTGAGTTTTGAAATCAGTGGAATTAGAGCATGATAACTAAGGAGAAGGAGAAAACACGTATCCAGATTACATCTTCAAATTAAGGGCAACTATGGCATCCGTGACAGGGAGAAGTGTCCAACAATGATGTATACAGATAAGACAGTCTAGCTACCTACATTTTCAGATATTACACGTTTCTAATTTATACAAAGTTATTTTCAATATCAAGTAAAAGTGTACTATTTGCCAGCTAGCTAACATTACGTGTATGATCTTATTATTCGTATTTTAGAGCCATTTGCTTAGTTAGTTATAGCCTAACGTTAGCTAGCTAACATTGAACCTGGTTGGTTAGCTACCTGCAGATTCATGCAGGGTAGTAACGTCATGAGTTGGGATTAAGGTTAATTGTTTAGCTAGCTAGCTATATGTCTAAACCAAAAACTCCACTATGCAAGTATCCATTTCAATAGAATGCCACTGTGACAACTGTTGATAGACGTAGCTGGTAAATTCGCTCTGGCTATCCACTCCGATGAGAGTGAGGCTATCTAAACCCAATCCATGTTAATTGGTTCCCAAACTGTGGGTTGGGACCCACTTATGGGTTGCGGAAGGGGTCCATGTGAGTCACGGGATGATATTTTCTGTGCATAAAAATACATTTTAAAAATCTGTCTTTTAAAAACGATTTCAGTGTAAACTGAACTACTAAAACCAAATAGAAAGTATGTAGAAAATATAGTGGACCTATATATTTTTTAATAATAGCCTTTAATCTTTGAGAATTTACAACCACCAAAATATAAGGTAGACAATCAGGCCACCATTGATTGTGTTATGTTTGAGCATAAGAACACAGTATTACCATGTCAAAATGTGTAGAATTGTAGGAAATTAGGAAACTGCAACATTTTCTTTCAGCTCCATTCAAAAATGTGTAGAATTGCATGAAATTAGGTTTAACATTGCAAAATGTTCTCTCCTGTGCCAAGATGAGGGCCTCAAATATTATTGTCTAGGGCCCAGACAGATTTCAGGCCATTGCCACACCCCTTGTACTTGCACCACCAAATGCCTCAGAATTTTTACAAAGAATTGCATATTTATAGTACATTTCTTAAAATTGGTTACAAGAGCCCATACTCAAATTTACATTCAGTTAAATGTTTTGAAGAAGATGGTATTATTCATCTATGTTCTACTTTTTCTGTGTATGTTTTTTCACTGCTCAACCCTTATGGTGGATCGCGACTCAAATGACACCTCAATTGGGGGGTCACGAGGCAAAAAAGTTTGGGAAGCCCTGCTCTAGCCTAACATCCTGTACTGGAGCATCTGCAAGCAAGGCAGGGGGCCAGACCCTCCCCTCTCCCCCCAGCCGACTCTCCTCTCTGTGCAGATTTTAGCGTGTCACGAGCCCTGGGAGGGAAGAGGGCGGCCTGAAATCTGTCCGTGCTCCGCCATGGGAGGGGAGGGTACAGGGACTACATGCCATCGCTTCGATACAGTACACAACCTCCCGACCAATGGCAGCTCTCCCTTCTGGGCGGACTGGCCCAGTGCACGCATGGCATGGTGGGGCAGATAGCGAGACAGTCACTCAGTCGTGGCAGGCCGGGCGGGACAGGTGGGCAGTGCTCATCTGGGTGAGGCTCGCATGTGTGAGGGGTGAGCGGGCCACCCTGGCCAGAGCCTCGCTCTTACATCACGTGCCAGAAATCCCAGGCATGGCAGCTCTGGCTACTTCATAATCCACTTGTTACTAATGCCTGAAAGTGAGTAAAGTCAGTGGCTTGGAAGATAGCCGCTTGGGGCTAATAGATAAAGGACTTTGAAGGAAGTCCCCCTTTGACAGAAAATGTATAATACTACATGACAGTGTCTGAACATTTGTTTTGAGTGATACTGTAAAATAAGGTGAAAATGAAAGTCAACTAAGATTAAACAACTGCTGAAATAAAAAGAAGCATTCCGGTTTTGAGCCATAAAGACAAGTTCAAACTTCCATGAGCCAAAGAAGCCTTTTTTCTACTGCGCCGCCTCCTTCAAGGACAACACACAGACAGACTACTGAAACGTTATTCGTCTTTCTTTCATTTAGTGATGTGAGAAAAATCCAGAAACAATCCCTGCTTCACATTAAGAGCTTTAGGAAGAACGGTGTAAGAGGTTTAGGCCTTTAATTCTTTGGAGAAAGCTATTCGTATGTCCTTGGATATTACTGCATAAGAGCCTTGATGGCACCGCCATGTCACAAAGCACAGAGCATCACATTGAATCAGCTCCCTTTAATCCCGCTTAATTTAGGTACGTAAACAACAAGGGCTTAATGTTCCCATGACCCTGCCACCCAAATTAATTAAGGAATTGATTCTCTACTTCTTAAGTTGGCCTTCAACTAGATTCGAACAGGAGATGACTCTCATGAGTCCCCTCCTGTCAATTTCTCCTTCTCTCTGTCACACTCTCTCCATTTATCTCTTCTCCCCTTTCTCACTTTCCATCCATATCTGTTGCAACAGCCACCTCACTCTGATATTCACTCCCTTCTATAGATTCACTCACAACGTTTCTCTATGTGCTCTCTCGTCGTTTCACTCTCACACAATTTATCAAATTCTCTCGTGTAATTTTCTTGATATCCCTCTCGCTCTATTCATTTTTGATGCACCTCTTACCTCCCCCTATCCTCCCCTAGGGGTTTTGAGGACAGGGGGTGTGAGCCCGCTGCAGCCCCCTCTCCCCTCTCCTGGCTGTGTCTCGGCCTGGGTGCGGCGACCCGCTGTCAGATCCCATTACCTAATTGGTATTGAGATGCAGTTTTCCCGGGTTTTTGCTTGCACTGCACTACTGGTGGAGGTGTTCAGGGCTCCAGCGCACACTTTGCCTCAAATTCACCTCAGAGGCAAACAGGTTTTTGGCTAAAATGTCCTAGTACTGGGTCAAGTTCATGATGTTGTTGAACTTAACAAAGGCCCCAGGACCAGTGGAAGCAAATTAGCCCCATAACATCAAAGATCCAACAACATATTTTTCAGTAGGATGGGGTTATTTTCTGCTCATGTATTCTGATTTCGACACCAAACCCACCACTGTTGTGCTTGGCCAAAGAGCTCTATTTTCATGTCATCCAACAAATGTAAATGCCTGGAGTTTGCTAAACGGCACTGGCACTTGGATTGGAATCGGTGCTTTGGTCAGATGACATGAAAATAAAGCACTTTGGCCACGCACAACAGTAGTGGGTTTGGCATCAAAATGAGAGTCCTAGTAACTGTGCAGAAATAGTTGCCAGTACTTAGTTTTATTTGTATCCCCTCAACCAACCCAGTTACTAAAAATATGTTTTTGAACAATGATGGGAATGTTTGGCTGGCAGATTACGTGTCACTCTTTTTATAGATAGGCCTTTACATGAAATGGATTCGAAACAGCTCATTAATATCTATTAATTTTGACAGAAAACTACAGGCAACATGACCCATATTTCAAAGTGTTTGAAGACAGGCTTTGTAGGGAAACAAGAGCACTAACATGAAAGGAAGCATGTTCATTGGGGGGATAATAATGATTCTTTCACCCTTCCCTCCTCCTCCATATCTTTGGGGCATTAACATTAGCGTCGGAGGGGACGGCTGCTGTTTTACGGGTTCTTAAGAACTGTGCTATTTTGTTTGTATTTTCACATTGTTTGCAACTCATTTCTACATTCTACATTCATTTCTACAGTCTTTCATAACTGAAAAGAGCTTCTTGACATCAGAACAGTGATTATTTATCTTGAACTGGACAAAGATCTTTTCTTTAATGAGTCCGACGCGAAGGATATACTGCTTTGTTGGGATAAGGCCCAAATCCCTATCATCCGCGTGAAGAAAACATGGAGAAAAATGGGGAGGAGGGCGGGGTGCTTTGTAAGAATTAGCAGACGAGTAGGTAAACCACCACTACCTTCCGTATTATTGGCCAACGTGCAATCATTGGAAAACAAACTGGACGATCTACGGTTAAGACTATCCTACCAACAGGACATTAAAAACTATAATATCTTATGTTTCACCGCGACGTGGCTGAACGACGACACGGATAACATAGAGCTGGCTGCCTTCTCCGTGCATCAGCAAGACAGAGCAGCTACGTCTGGTAAGACGAGGGGCGGGTGTGTGTGTCTATTTCTCAATAACTGTTGGTGCGCAATGTCTAAAATTAAAGAAGTCTCGAGGTATTGCTCGCCTGAGGTAGAATGATAAGCTGTAGACCGCACTATCTACCAAGAGAGTTCACATTAATATTATTCGTAGCCACCACAAACCGATGCTGGCACTAAGACGGCACTCTACAATCTGTATAAGCCATAAGCAAACAAGAAAATCCAGAAGCGTGGCTCCTAGTGGCCGGGGACTTTAATGCAGGGAAACTTAAATCCGTTTTTCCTCATTTCTAGCAACATGTCACATGTGCAACCAGAGGGAGAAAAAACTAGACCACCTTTACTCCACACACAGAGACACATACAAAGCTTTCCCTTCCCCTCCATTTGGCAAATCTGTCCATAATTATTTCCTCCTGATTCTGGCTTACAAGCAAAAACTCAAGCTGGAAGTACCCGTGATTCACTCAATACGGAATGGGTCAGGGGATGCGGATGCTAGAGGACTGTTTTGCTAGCACAGACTGGAATAGGTTACAGGATTCATCCAATGGTATTGAGGAGTATACCATCTCAGTCTCCGGCTTCATCAATAAGTGCATCGACAATGTCGTCCTCGCAGTGACCATACGTACATATCCCAACCAGAAGCAGTGGATTACAGGCAACATCCGTACCATTGGATATGGCAGGGCTTGAAAACTATTACGGACTACAAATGGAAACCCAGCCGTGAGATGCCCAGTGACGCGGGCCTACCAGATGAGCTAAATGCCATTTATGCTCAATTCGATGCAAGCAACACTGAAGCATGCATGAGAGCAGCAGCTGTTCCGGACACGCTCTCCGTAGCCGAAGTGAGCAAGACTAGATGATTACAGACCCGTAGCACACACGTCGGTAGCCATGAAGTGCTTTGAACGGCTGGTCATGGATCACATCAACACCATCATGCTGGAAACCCGAGACCCACTCCAATTCGCATACCGCCCCAACAGATCCACAGATGATGCAATCTCAATAGTACTCCACACTGCCCTTTCCAAGCTGGACAAAAGGAACACCTTCTGAGAATGCTGTTCATTGACTACAGCTCAGCGTTCAACCCCATGGTGCCCACACAGCTCATCACTAAGCTAAGGACCCTGGAACTAAACCTCTCCCTTTGCAACTAGATCCTGGACTTCCTGATGAGCCGCCCCCAGGTGGTAAAGGTAGGCAAAAACACATCTGCCACGCTGATCCTCAACACTGGGGCCCCTCAGGGGTGTGTGCGTAGTCCCCTCCTGTACTCCCTGTTCACCAACGACTACATGGTGAACCATCATTAGTTTGCTGCTCCAGTTTCAACTGTTCTGCCTGCGGCTATGGAACCCTGACCTGTTCACCGGTCGTGCTACCTTGTCCCGGACCTGCTGTTTTCGACTCTCTCTCTCTACCGCACCTACTGTCTCTAACTCTGAATGCTCGGTTATGAAAAGCCTTCTGACATTTACACCTGAGGTACTGACCTGTTGCACCCTCTACAATCCCTGTGATTATTATTACTTTATTATTATTATTTGACCCTGCTGGTCATCTATGAACGTTTAAACATTCATGGCAATGTACTGTTATAATCTCAACCCAGCACAGTCAGAAGAGGACTGGCCACCCCTCAGAGCCTGGATCCTCTCTAGGTTTCGTCCTAGGTTCCTGCCTTTCTAGGGAGTTTTTCATTGCCACCGTGCTTCTACATCTGCATTGCTTGCTGTTTGGGGTTTTAGGCTGGGTTTCTGTATAGCACTTTGTGACATTGGCTGATATAAAAAGGGCTTTATAAATACATTTGATTGATTGATTGAGTGGTAGGTCTGACAATGACGCGACAGCCTATAGTGAGGAGGTCAGAGACCTGACAGTGTGGTGCCAGGATAACAACCTCTCCCTCTATTTGAGCAAGACAAAGGAGCTGATCGTGGACTATAGGGAAAGGAGGGTCAAACAGGCCCCCATTAATATTAACGTATCGGAGTCCACATCACCAACGAACTATCAGGGTCCAAACACACTAAGGCAGTTGTGAAGAGGGGACAACAACACCTTTTTCCCCTCAGGAGACTGAAAAGATTTGGCATGGGTCTCCAGATTCTCAAACAATTCTACAGCTGCACCATCGAGAGCATTCTGACCGGTTGCATTGCCGCCTGGTATGGCAACTGCTCGGCATCTGACCATAAGGCGCTACAGATGGTAGTGCGTACGGCCCAATCAGTACATCACTGGGGCCAAGCTTCCTGACATCCAGGACCTATATATACTAGGCAGTGTCAGGAAGGCCCAAAACATTGTTAAAGACTCACCCAAGTCATAGACTGCTCTCTCTGCTACCGCACGGCAAGTGGTACTGGAGCGCCAAGTCTAGGCTCAAAAGGCTTCTTAACAGCTTCTACCCCCAAGCCATAAGACTACTGAACAATTAATCAAATGGCCACTCGAACTAAATACATTTACATTTGTTTTTACCGTGCTGCATAGTCACTTTACAAATTACCTCGACTAACTACCCCCGCACATTGACTCGGTATTGGTACCACCTGTATATAGCCTCGTTATTGTTATGTAATTTCTTCTCTTACGTTTTGATGCATTTTTTTTTTTTTAAATGTAGTTAATTTAGTAAATATTTTCTTAACTCTTGAACTGCGTTGTTGGTTAATGGCTTGTAAGTAAGCATTTCACAGTAAACTATACTACACCTTGTTGTATTCGGCACATGTATTCGGCACAACATATGACATACATGTGCCGAATACAACATACGAACAATTGGAGAAAAACCTGATATGAGAAAGACTCATAAATGGGCCAAAAAATTGTACAGCTTTTTTTAACACAAGGCATGATGGTTTGAGGAGGCTATGAGGCTGATTCTCCCTTTACATTTCCTCTCCATTAACATGTTTCCTTCTCCTTAACAGGAACAAGTTTGTCTTTCTCTATGGGCGCAGACTGATGTAATGTTTGGCATAAAATGGATTGGGTGATTGTTGGAGACGCTTGAAAACCTCAGAGGAAACTGAGGCCATTTCTCTTATGGCTAGAGAGACAAGATTGCCTTAGTGGGGAACAATCATATTATGGCTAGCTGATTTACAGTGTTGCTTTGACCAGATAAAGTTATTCCATCCTGATAGTGTACAGTTAAAGTAATTTGAGGGTGACTGATATTTGACACTTTGGTTTGCAGAAAGAATAAATGTGTGACCTGTTGTGATGAGACCTAGTGACCTCCATACTCTGGCAAAAGAAGAAAACATCATCTCATTTAAAGTTCACCCAAAACAATATGTCTTCTCTTTTCATTGACATTGGCCTAAACTGCCACTATATCAATGAAATGAACTGTAAATAATGCCTCAGCAAAACTAATTTATCTGACAATATCTCAAAAATGGTTTTGTTAATTATAACTTCCAAAGTGTAGCTTAATAGCTAAAAACATCTGTCTGATGATAAGATATATACAAAACACACCTCAAAGACCACTTCCTGAGATCTGTGAAAAACATGTTGTTTCCAATGGAAGGGAAGTTGGAGCTATCGCTTGTGCCAGTGAGGAAGTCCCTGTCGTTAGCCATCTTGGATAGGTGTCCCTTCAGAAAAGCAGGAAAGACTGCACGAGAGAAGGCATACCAAAACAAGGGCATGCCCCCAGTCCCTGTCCACCCTGTCTGTGCAAACAAACCCCTCAAGTCTTACAGGATGCTAGATACAGCAAAACAGACCCTTACCCGAGTAATAAATGCATACATCCGGACAGAATCCAATGGCTGATTAGGTGCGGACAAAGCGCTCGCCTCAGCAGAAAGAAATTAATCACTTGTGTATTAGCCAGACATCTGTTGCCATTTTTCAATGAATGTATTCATCAACCAGTTAGGGACCACTGTCCTGACTATCATTACAACAGCATAATCCCTTTAAAAAGCCATTCAGCTAAAATTAGCCACATGGCACTGGCAGTATGTTACAGTAAGGAGTGATTTCAGTATGTCATAATATAGTTTAGTGGATGATAGCATATTAACATGTTAGCATAATGGTAAAGGTAGACTGATAGCCTACTGAAGTAACTTGACATGGTTGAAAAACGTTACAAAAAAATCAGAAAACTAAGGTTTAAAAAGCGTATTTCATGAATAGATCCCTTTTATCATCTTTCAAGGTGTTCTGCCTTTTTTCAAGACTTAAAATACTCTTCGCGAACACACCGTTTATGTAAGATTCTTTCTATTTACGTCTACCAAACAATATATATATTTTATGTCAGTACATGGTAGTTACAAAGCCAATAGACAAGTTCAGTGTAACCATAGTTAAATTGTAGTTTGTTTGAGTTCCATTCTATGACAAAGAACACTAACCTCTATATATCCTGTAAGGGCACCCATGCAACCAGCTTCCTTCCTCTTCTTTCCTGCCTTTTTAAAAAACCCACCACACTCTTCCCTCTGTTCAGATGACACCTTTATCAATATACTTTCTGCTTCACTAGTTACATATTATTTTGCCTGTTGAAAATAAGACCCCAACCCCCTTGCCTTTTTTGCGATGAGGTTCTCTTGAGTAAGGGTTTGTGGATGTCTGCTGGGGTGATCTTATGTCACCTCTTAGGGGATGAGGGGTTCACACATACTTTCTCCACAGGGCCCACCTCGCTGAGCATCTACCAAGAGTGCCATCTGTTCAAGTTTTCACAAGTTTTATTAGTCATATGTACAGGATACACATGGTATACACTGTCCAAATAAATGCTTACTTGTAGCTTCCTTCGCAACAACAATAGGAAATTCTAAAAGATAAGGAAAAGGAAAATTAAGTAAATGTCTCAGTAGAATAGAATAAACATTTTAGCACGAGTATAATACATGAAAGTACCATTTCCAGTCCAATATTTAGACATTTATCAGGAAATGGGGGATTGGGCGGCAGGTGTTTAAATTGTGCAGTATCAGCAATAATAAATAAGAGACTGGTAGCAGCAGTTGTGATGTTGTTTGTAGCATGAATGTGCTGTATGTGTGTGAGTGTATGTCTGTGAGTGTCTGAGTGAGAGCATGTGTGCTAAGGTCAGTGCAGGTGCTCAGTCCAGTTCAAGTGTTCAGCAGTGTAACGTTTGTCGTTGGGAGAGAGAGAGGAGGACCAAGGTGCAACGTGGTAAGTATTCATATTCTCTTTTAATGGAAATGAATACTCAAACAAAAACAACACAACACGAGAGCGAAACGAAAACAGTTCTGAACGGTGAAATACAAACACAGAACAGAAAATAAACACCCACGAAACGCAAGTGGGAAAAAGCTACCCAAGTATGATTCTCAATCAGAGACAAATAACGACACCTGCCTCTGATTGAGAACCATACCAGGCCAAACGCAAACACAACTGTAACGGTTTTCTAGGTGTGAAGGAGAGTCGGACCAAAATGCAGCGTGTAGATTGCAATCCATGTTTTATCAACAAACGTAAACACGAATAAACACAAACACTACAAAACACTAAACGTAACGAAAACCGAAACAGCCTATACTTGTCAACTAACACAGCGACAGGAAACAAAGACACTAAGGACAATCACCCACAATAAACTCAAAGAATATGGCTGCCTAAATATGGTTCCCAATCAGAGACAACGATAAACACCTGCCTCTGATTGAGAACCTCTCCAGACAGCCATAGACTTTGCTAGATACCCCACTAAGCTACAATCCCAATACCAACACCAAAACCCCAAGACAAAACACACCACAATACAAAAACCCCATGCCACACCCTGGCCTGACCCAATACATGAAGATAAACACAAAATACTTCGACCAGGGCGTGACAGAACCCCCCCCCCTAAGGTGCGGACTCCCGAACGCACCTCAAAACAATAGGGAGGGTCCGGGTGGGCGTCTGTCCATGGTGGCGGCTCCGGCGCAGGACGTGGACCCCACTCAGTCAATGTCTTAGTCCCCTCTCCTCGCGTCCCTGGATAGTCCACCCTCGCCGCAGACCATGGCCTAGTAGTCCTCATCCAGAACCCCACTGGACTGAGGAGCAGATCGGGACTGAAGGACAGCTCGGGACTGAGGCAGCTCGGGACTGAGGGGAAGCTCGGGAGTGAGAGAAAGCTCGGGAGGGAGAGAAAGCTCAGGAGTGAGAGGAAGCTCAAGGGTGAGAGGAAGCTCAGGAGTGAGAGGAAGCTCAGGAGTGAGAGGAAGCTCAGGCAGGTAGATAGATCTACCAGATCCTGGCTGGCTGGTGGTCTCAGCAGATCCTGGCTGACTGGCGGATCTGGCGGATCCTGGCCGACTGGCAGTTCTGGAAGAGTCTGGTTGACTGGCAGATCTGGAAGAGTCTGGTTGACTGGCAGATCTGGAAGAGTCTGGTTGACTGGCAGATCTGGAAGAGTCTGGCTGACTGGCAGATCTGGAAGAGTCTGGCTGACTGGCGGATCCTTGCAGACTGAAACATCTGGCTGCTCCATGCTGACTGGCGGCTCTGGCTGCTCCACGCTGACTGGCGGCTCTGGCTGCTCCGTGTAGGCTGACAGCTCTGGCGGCTTCTTACAGACTGGCAGCTCTGGCGGCTCCGTGCAGACTGGCAGCTCCTTGCAGACTGACAGCTCCTTTCCCTCTCTCTCCACGGTAAGCACGGGGAGTTGGCTCAGGTCTCCTACCTGACTTCGCCACACTCCCCGTGTGCCCCCCCCAATACATTTTTGGGGCTGCCTTTTGGGATTCAAACCGCACTGCCGTGCTGCCTCCTCATACCACCGCCGCTCAGCTCTCCTGCCTCCAGTTCTGCTTTGGGGCGGAGATATTCTCCAGCCTGAGCGATATTCTCCGCTCAAAATCTCCTCCCATGTCCAGGAATCTTGAGATTTCGGCCGCTTCTGCTGCTGCTGCTGCTGCCCGTTACCACGCTGCTTGGTCCTTTGGTTGTGGGTGTTTCTGTAGAACGTGACAAGCAGTCTGATGGCTTAGATAGAAACCGTCTCTGAGCCTGTTGGTATCAGACCTCATGACAGTAAGAGAGAGACCAGCTCGTGGCTAGGGTTGTGTTGGGTCCTTGATGATGCTGCGGGACTTCCTCAGGTACCGTTTCAACTAGATGTCCTGGATGGGTGTTTTGAGTGCAAATAGTTTCGTATTTGATCCGTTTTCTTTTATGTTTGATTTTGTGTGAAGCACCGAAAAGCGCTTCCCCACTATTCACCTCGTGAGCACCTTGTGCTGTGCACCAGTACTTATGATTTATTAAGTCAATAATTTATCCATCTCTGGTTTTTGTCTGTTTAGAGTACAAATAGTTTGGTATTTGGTCTGTTTTCTTTTCATTATATGCACCAACAGACAAACAAACAACTAAGGGGTGGATTCTATAACAGCTTTTCTGTTAGTGTACGATCAAATCATGCTCAATGCCTGGCTGTTTTAAAGCAGTGGAATATGTATTCTCCTATAGTTCTGAACTCATTTATTGTAACTATTCACCTGGTTAAATAAAGGTTAAATAAATAAATACATTTGTTAAAGTTATTTACAGTTTTTTACACAATTTGCACAATTACAACTTTAGGGTTCCTCTGTTAATCAAGACACAGCTTCAGCAGCGCAACTAAATTAAACAATTTAGAATAATGACATTTGTGAATTCCTTCTCTGATGTGTGTAAGGCTTCAACACTTAACAGGTGATTTTGTTCGTCTAACTTTAGCAGCGACTTGTGGTTTGTTTCCTCTGAGGTTTGTGCTTTATGGGTTTGCTGTGAGTAATTAGTGATAGCAGGGAGAATATCTACAGTGCTATTAAGCACTATGTGCCTGGGAGTTGAGGGTCATTCCAAGTTAAACTGTAATGTTAACTGTGTGATTACTTGAGACACATCGCATCCCCTTAGGAAAAAAATCCCCTTTTGTTTCATCTGGATTCTCAATAGCTTTGTATTTTTTTCCTCAATCCTTTTACTCCCTTTTTTTAAATTTATTTTTATTTTACCTTTATTTAACTAGGCAAGTCAGTTTAGAACAAATTCTTATTTTCAATGACGGCCTAGTGGGTTAACTGCCTGTTTAAGGGCAGAACGACAGATTTTGTACCTTGTCAGCTCGGGGATTTGAACTTGCAACCTTTCGGTTACTAGTCCAATGCTCTAACCACTAGACTCCCCCGCCGCCCCTTAAGCCAGTTCCAAGTGGAAATTGTAAACGAGCATGAAAAGAGGACAATATTACAGACCATTTCATCTAAAATATCCTTTTCGGGACGCCAGTGTTTTTTCACAACTATTTTCTTTCGGTAACACTTGACACCCAGCGTCACAATACATTATGACAAGGTCATAACCATGTCATGATATGTTATAACCTGTCATAATATGGTAATAAATACACTGTCAACACACATATTTAGAACTGTTGTGACATATGTTTCATTATTTTATGGCTGGTTATGACACCTACATAGGAGTGTAAAAACCCACAAAAACCATTCACAGTAGTTATTTTATGGTTGGTTATGACACCTACATAAGAGTGTCAAAACCCACAAAGCCTACTACACATGGCAAAACACTCCATTACACCATAGCCAACATGCCAACAGTATGTTTATGATATATATATATTTGTTTTAAATTGACCAAATGAAACTATCATTATTGTTCCGCACAAATTAATGTCAGACATGCACCGACCCCAAAGCCCTGTTGCTGATGACTGGGAAGAATGTCGGAGCAGATTTCAGGCTGAGGACAAGACACCCTCTTTTTGACTGAAGACTGACATAAGGTCATGTACGTGATAGGCCTATCTGGCTTATATACTCAGTAAAAAAAGAAACGTCCTCTCACTGTCAACTCCGTTTATTTTCAGCAAACTTAACATGTGTAAATATTTGTATGAACATAACAAGATTCAACAACTGAGACAAACTGAACAAGTTCCACAGACATGTGACTAACAGAAATGGAATAATATGTCCCTGAACAAAGGAGGGGGTCAAAATTAAAAGTAAAAGTCAGTATCTGGTGTGGCCACCAGCTGCATTAAGCACTGCAGTGCATCTTCTCCTCATGGGCTGCACCAGATTTGCCAGTGCTTGCTGTGAGATGTTACCCCACTCTTCCACTCAGGCATCTGCAAGTTCCCGGACATTTCTGGGGGGAATGGCCCTAGCTCTCATCCTCCAATCAAACAGGTCCCAGACGTGCTCAATGGGATTGCGATCCGGGCTCTTCGCTGGACATGGCAGAACACTGACATTCCTGTCTGGCAGGAAATCACACACAGAACGAGCAGTATTGCTGGTCGCATTGTCATGCTGGAATGTCAGGATGAGCCTGCAGAAAGGGTGCCACATGAGGGAGGAGGATGTCTTACCTGTAACGCACAGTGTTGAGATTGTCTGCAAAGACAACAAGCTCAGTCCGATGATGCTGTGACACACCACCCCAGACCATGACAGACTCTCCACCCCCAAATCGATCCCGCTCCAGAGTACAGGCCTCGATGTAACGCTCATTCCTTCGACGATAAACGTGAATCCGATCAACAACACTGGTGAGACAAAACCGCGACTCATCAGTGAGGAGCACTTTTTGCCAGTCATTTCTGGTCCAGCGACGGTGAGTTTTTGCCCATAGGCGATGTGGTTGCCGGTGCTGTCTGGTGAGGACCTGCCTTACAACAGGCCTACAAGCTCTCAATCCAGCCTCTCTCAACCTATTGCAGACAGTCTGAGCACTGATGGAGGGATTGTGCGTTCCTGGTGTAACTTGGGCAGTTGTTGTTGCCATCCTGTACCTGTCCCAAATGTTCGGATGTACCAATCCTGTGCAGGTGTTGTTACACGTGGTCTGCCACTGCGTGGATGATCAGCTGTCCTTCCTGTCTTCCTGTAGCGCTGTCTTAGGCGTCTCACAGTACGGACATTGCAATGTATTGCCCTGGCCACATCTGCAGTCATCATGCCACCTTTCAGCATGCCTAAGGCACGTTCATGCAGATGAGCATGGACCCTGGGCATCTTTCTTTTGGTGTTTTTCAGTCAGTAGAAAGGCCTCTTTTAGTGTCCTAAGTTTTAATTACTGTGATCTTAATTACCTACCGTCAGTAAGCTGTTAGTGTCTTAACGACCGTTCCACAGGTGCATGTTCATGAATTGTTTATGGTTCATTGAACAAGCATGGGAAACAGTGTTTAAACCCTTTACAATGAAGATCTGTGAAGTTAATTGGATTTTTACGAATGATCTTTGAAAGACAGGGTCCTGAAAAAGGGCCGTTTCTTTGTTTGCTGAGTTTATATTTACGATGGTAATAATGCTTCTTGACAGTGTCATAAAGTGTATTTTCTTAGACCAAGTAAAGTGATACAATATGGTCATAATGCTTCATGTCAGTAAAGTGTATTTTCTTAGAACAAGTAAAGTGATACAATATGGTCATAATGCTTCATGTCAGTAAAGTGTATTTTCTTAGAACAAGTAAAGTGATACAATATGGTCATAATGCTTCATGTCAGTAAAGTGTATTTTCTTAGAACAAGTAAAGTGATACAATATGGTCATAATGCTTCATGTCAGTAAAGTGTATTTTCTTAGAACAAGTAAAGTGATACAATATGGTCATAATGCTTCATGTCAGTAAAGTGTATTTTCTTAGAACAAGTAAAGTGACACAATATGGTCATAATGCTTCATGTCAGTAAAGTGTATTTTCTTAGAACACGTAAAGTGATACAATATGGTCATAATGCTTCATGTCAGTAAAGTGTATTTTCTTAGAACAAGTAAAGTGATACAATATGGTCATAATGCTTCATGTCAGTAAAGTGTATTTTCTTAGAACAAAGTGACACAATATGGTCAAAATGCTTCATGTCAGTGTATTTTCTATAAATTATGTAAAATATGATGAAAAAAAATTACTGTAAAGAATTCATTACAACAACAAATGATTTAAGAAACAGACTTTCAAACGAAAGGAAACAACAGGTGTAAATATATGTGTTATCACAGTGTTATGACCATATTATGACAGGTTAGGATAAGTTATGTCAGCCGTTATGACATATTATGACATGGTTATGACCGTGTCATAACGTGTTATGAAACTGGGTGTCAAGTAAAGTGTTACTTTTTTGTAACGGCGTTCTTCGTTTGTTGAAAGAGAGTCGGACCGAAATGCAGCGTGGTGGTTACTCATGTCTTTTAATGAAGAAACGAATGACGATACATGAAATAACTTAAGAAATACAAAAACAACAAACGGAATGTGAAACCTAATTACAGCCTATCTGGTGAACACACACAGAGACAGGAACAATCACCCACGAAATACACAGTGAAACCCCGGCTATCTAAATACGGTTCCCCATCAGAGACAACAAGAATCACCTGACTCTGATTGAGAACCACCTCAGGCAACCAAGCCTATACTAGACACACCCCTAATCAACCACAATCCCAATGCCTACAAAACCCCAATACGAAACACAACAATAAACCCATGTCACACCCTGGCCTGAACAAATAATTAAAGAAAACACAAAATACAAAATACATTTTTTTTCTATACGAGATCCCTGAAGATAATTTGGACGACAAAAGCTTTCAGTTGTCCTGTCTATCACATTCTAAATATAACACATGAAACATCGGGGATATAAATACATTGACTGACTTGTTACCCTTGTCTCCACCCTTCGCCAATAAACTGTCACATTGGGCCCTGATTGCGTGCCTGCTTCCACGGCCCCTTTTGGAGACTGGAGATCCGTCTGAGTAGTGAGTGTTGTGACGGTTTTCAGATTTCTCCTTTGAGCGTCCTTGACTCTGATAAAGGCTTCAAATGACTAAAGCCTGTAACGTTCGCACATCAGCAGGGTAATGTAATGGCTTTGCTGCTGAACCTCAAGACCGAGGGGACATATTATTTATATACAAACTAGATGAATTACAGGGGGCACTGTTTTGAAGCCACTGCACCGCCATCTTGGTACTCCCGCCACTGTTGTAAAACATATTTTGGAAGCTATAGAAATGAATTTATAAATGTCTACATTTGTTTTGTAACGTTTATTCTATTACAGTCACCTTAGTGCATACTTTTAAATTATATTATGTAAGCTAAACATAAAACATTTCCCTTAAAAGTATCATTTTTTGAAATTACTAATATTACTATCACCACTACAACAACAAAATACTTAAATATATGTAATTATGTCCTTGAAACATTTAAATGAAATACTGTAGAATTCCATTAATTCCTATGGAAGACTGCTTCTTCTGGGTAGTGCCAATATGGCAGACCGGTGGCTTCAAACCCTCTCATTGGCCAATACATAGCAATACAGTGTTTATATATATATCATTGGAAGGGACAGATATGGCTCTTTTTATTTGATTATACTTTTCCTTTCTCCTTCCCTCTTCTACTGTCTTTGAGGATTTGTTATTCGAAACTGACCATTACTAAGTCTAGGTGTCATCTCTGGGAGCTAATGTTGAGTCTCAGGCGAGGTTACTCACCGAACCAACTACTTTACACTGGAACTGTTGAATTGATTATGTACACTGAGTGTACAAAACATTAGGAACACACACGTTTTCCATGACAGACTGACCAGGTGAATCCAAGTGAAAACTATTATAGCTTATTGATGTCACCTGTTAAATCCACTTCAGTCAGTGTAGATGAAGGGGAGGAGACGGGTTAAAGAAGGATTTTCAAGCCTTGAGACAATTGAGACATGGATTGTGTATGTGTGCCATTCAGAGGGGGAATGGGCAAGACAAAATATGTACGTGCCTTTGAACGGGGTATGGTAGTAGGTGCCAGGCCCACCGGTTTGTGTCAAGAACTGCAACGCTGTAGGGTTTTTCATGTTCAACAGTTTCCCGTGTTTTTCAAGAATGGTCCACCACCCAAAGGACATCCAACCAATTTAACACAACTTTGGAAAGCATTGGAGTCAACATGGGCCAGCATTCCTGTGGAACACTTTCGACACCTTGACTTGGAGCAACAGCCATGAGTATATATACATTTAAAAAAATGTGTATACTTGCGAGAGATGGGCATCAAGGCAAAATACAGATAAAAAAAAAAATCAAACATGCAAGTCAAAGTTTCAGTCTGACTGTAGACGTCCCTTCTGCTTAAAACATGCCCTGAAAGAGGAACCCAGGGATAAGAATGATGACCGTGAATACAATTAACATTTAACATTTAAGTCATTTAGCAGACGCTCTTATCCAGAGCGACTTACAAATTGGTGCATTCACCTTATGACATCCAGTGGAACAGCCACTTTACAATAGTGCATCTAAATATTTTAAGGGGGGAGAAGGATTACTTTATCCTATCCTAGGTATTCCTTAAAGAGGTGGGGTTTCAGGTGTCTCCGGAAGGTGGTGATTGACTCCGCTGTCCTGGCGTCGTGAGGGAGTGTGTTCCACCATTGGGGAGCCAGAGCAGCGAACAGTTTTGACTGGGCTGAGCGGGAACTGTACTTCCTCAGTGGTAGGGAGGCGAGCAGGCCAGAGGTGGATGAACGCAGTGCCCTTGTTTGGGTGTAGGGCCTGATCAGAGCCTGGAGGTACTGAGGTGCCGTTCCCCTCACAGCTCCGTAGGCAAGCACCATGGTCTTGTAGCGGATGCGAGCTTCAACTGGAAGCCAGTGGAGAGAGCGGAGGAGCGGGGTGACGTGAGAGAACTTGGGAAGGTTGAACACCAGACGGGCTGCGGCGTTCTGGATGAGTTGTAGGGGTTTAATGGCACAGGCAGGGAGCCCAGCCAACAGCGAGTTGCAGTAATCCAGACGGGAGATGACAAGTGCCTGGATTAGGACCTGCGCCGCTTCCTGTGTGAGGCAGGGTCGTACTCTGCGGATGTTGTAGAGCATGAACCTACAGGAACGGGCCACCGCCTTGATGTTAGTTGAGAACGACAGGGTGTTGTCCAGGATCACGCCAAGGTTCTTAGCGCTCTGGGAGGAGGACACAATGGAGTTGTCAACCGTGATGGCGAGATCATGGAACGGGCAGTCCTTCCCGGGAGGAAGAGCAGCTCCGTCTTGCCGAGGTTCAGCTTGAGGTGGTGATCCGTCATCCACACTGATATGTCTGCCAGACATGCAGAGATGCGATTCGCCACCTGGTCATCAGAAGGGGGAAAGGAGAAGATGAATTGTGTGTCGTCTGCATAGCAATGATAGGAGAGACCATGTGAGGTTATGACAGAGCCAAATGACTTGGTGTATAGCGAGAATAGGAGAGGGCCTAGAACAGAGCCCTGGGGGACACCAGTGGTGAGAGCGCGTGGTGAGGAGACAGATTCTCGCCACGCCACCTGGTAGGAGCGACCTGTCAGGTAGGACGCAATCCAAGCGTGGGCCGCGCCGGAGATGCCCAACTCGGAGAGGGTGGAGAGGAGGATCTGATGGTTCACAGTATCGAAGGCAGCCGATAGGTCTAGAAGGATGAGAGCAGAGGAGAGAGAGTTAGCTTTAGCGGTGCGGAGCGCCTCCGTGATACAGAGAAGAGCAGTCTCAGTTGAATGACAAGTCTTGAAACCTGACTGATTTGGATCAAGAAGGTCATTCTGAGAGAGATAGCGGGAGAGCTGGCCAAGGACGGCACGTTCAAGAGTTTTGGAGAGAAAAGAAAGAAGGGATACTGGTCTGTAGTTGTTGACATCGGAGGGATCGAGTGTAGGTTTTTTCAGAAGGGGTGCAACTCTCGCTCTCTTGAAGACGGAAGGGATGTAGCCAGCGGTCAGGGATGAGTTGATGAGCGAGGTGAGGTAAGGGAGAAGGTCTCCGGAAATGGTCTGGAGAAGAGAGGAGGGGATAGGGTCGAGCGGGCAGGTTGTTGGGCGGCCGGCCGTCACAAGACGCGAGATTTCATCTGGAGAGAGAGGGGAGAAAGAGGTCAGAGCACAGGGTAGGGCAGTGTGAGCAGAACCAGCGGTGTCGTTTGACTTAGCAAACGAGGATCGGATGTGGGCTCAGAGCCAAAAGCTTGGACTTAAAGTGGATGGCAACGAAGAATGTTGTTGTCTTAAGTGCTGAAAGTAAACCTGAGAATTCAGGAAGTCTCTAAATGACTCAAGGCACCTCTATTATTCAAAAGATAAGAGAAACAATGGAAACAAAATAATCTGTTACATATTGTTTGTGTGTGTATGGGGGTAGGGGGATTTAAGGGTTACTTTCCAACACTGTACATCAAAAAGCGTGGTGCATTAGGTGCATATTTGTCACGTTTTGACCTTAGTTCCTTTGTTTTGTCTTTGTTGTCGTATGGTCAGGGCGTGGGTTGGGGTGGGCAGTCTATGTTTGTTTTTCTATGTTTTATTTTGCTTTCGGCCTGGTATGGTTTTCAATCAGAGGCAGGTGTCGTTAGTTGTCACTGATTGAGAATCATACTTCCCCACCAGTGTTTCGTGGGTGATTGTTTTCTGTTCTGTGTTTTGTATTTCACCGTTCAGGACTGTTTCGTTTCGTTCTTGTTGTTTTTGTTTTGTGTTCATATAATAAATACAATATGGACACTTACCATGCTGCGCATTGGTCTTCCGTTCCTTCTTACTACTCCTCCTCAAAAGAGGAGGACGAAAATCGTTACAATATTGGGAATGCGTTTTACATTTGAGCGTTATTCACTGAGTGGACCTTGACAACATGGAACACATTAAACTAAATGACCAGTACTGTTCCATTTTCTGTATTACCACCTAGTACTTACAAAGTCTGATATTTACAAACCATACGAACTCATTAGGGGGAAGCCACCCTGACAACCCGAAAAGTGTAATGCAATTAATAGTTTTTATACCCTCCAGTTCATCAAAGCAATACACATTTAATCTGATATTGTCGCAATAAAATTGCAAGCAATATATTTGAGGCACATAAATGAGTGTGAATAAAAATCATACTTAAGGTGTTTACACCACAATCCAGACAATGTTTCCTAGTCCACACACCAACACACACACAAGCACGCACACAGACAGAAGCACGCACGCAATCCACACACATCCAGTACTTTCTAGCAGACATTATTCCAATGGTTGGCTGAGCTATCTAAAAGCAATAGCGATTGCATGCAACCTCAATTGAGATTGACTAGGAAAAGTAGCAGATTCCTTCAATCACGATCTGCTTGATGATACAGCTGTGGGATCCTACTTAAGAGCCGTTATCACTGACAATATTAGGCCAGTAAAAAGAGCCTCCAATCAATGCACATTAGTCCCGTGTTTACTCTACACAACATGAATAGTCAACACAACATCTCAAAGTCATTTGTTTTAGGAAGGATGCCTAATTGTTTATTTTTTAAGAAGGGGATTTGTTTGGATATCTGATAATCTTTTTTTATTTTTTTATCATCAATTTGCAATTTGTATCTTAATCTCACAGCAGAGTTTGTCTGATATAATATAATGGGTAGAATGTGTAGCCTAATACAGTAGTCTTCAATCACAGCTTCCACCGTTGTAAAAACGTATGGTCCTCCACGTATTGTCGACCATTAATTCTTGACTGTGTGAGTGATGCTTCTGGTAGCCATGGAAACCTGATTCACCCCCGCCTCTCTCTCCCCGGCCAGTCCTCCTCTCTCCATCCACTGAAAAGCTCTTAACTTTGCGCATGTACGGCCAAACTGAACATTGCATCGACTCCAAGATGGCGTTAACACGTCTGGCTTGCATTCTGGTCCTGCTCTCAACTCACTGTAAGTAAATGCATGAGGACCACGCTTGATTTCCCTAGCTCAGATACATTCTGGACGTGACATTCGCTATTGTTATTCAGAATTAGCTACTTTGACATTTTCGAGCTACAATGTGATGTGCGTTAGGTCAGGAAGAATCACTTAGGTTATATCCTAACTAAACTCAGCAAACTAGCTATAGTCAACCAGCTATCTTGTTATTCATGGATGATGTCCTGATTAAATGGAGATATATTAATGTATAAAGGAAGCAATCGAAGACCAGAAGTAGGAAATCGTTTGGTAACGCACGAGGCTCAAGCGTTGGAATGTTTGATCCGACGCGAGCCTGACAGTGCACCGTTATTTGTATGGCATTTGGAGGCATGTCTAGCTTCTCGAACTCTTCAGAGATAGAAAGCCCCGCAAACTGCTCTACATACAGTTAGTTATCGATAGCGCATGTTTATTTGCTACAAACTTTACATTATGAAATAGCAAGAAGATATCAAATGTAGAATTTGTTTTTAGAGGCGTGTTGTTTCAACGGGATGAGTCGAGTCCCTTTTGTCCGTCTTACTTTCAAAAGTTGTCAACTATCAATTCAACTCTAAATGTGTTATTGTGTTGAATAAACACGTATTTGATAGTAACATAGGTTTTCTTAAACGTTTTTTTTACGTGTTTGAATTGTGGTTGATAAAAGTTCAGACTGGCAATATTCAGTGATGCGAGATAGCGTTTTTTCCCATTCTGGAATAAAGACAGTCCGCGGGAGGAGCCTGCCTGAAAGCAGCATATGCAGCGCGCTTTGCAAGCGTTGAGAACTCATTGAAGATCGGTTCTAAAACGTTGATTTGTAACTTTTTATTAGCCATCTCAGATAAGCGATTTGTCTCTGCACCTGGCAAAATTGTGGCGTTTTTTAATGTTTTGATTGGGCTATGTTTCTGAAAGGGTATGATGCAATTTGTTCCGGATAAGTGTTCCCACGTGTTTTAGACAGCTCATGCATGGTCAGATCCTCCTCGGAAAGAACGTTTAATCATTATGTTGACATTTTAGAATTACGTTTGTATCAACTTTCACAACTGTTGTCATTGATGCTTAATGAAACAAAATAGAACTCAGATTAAGAAAAAAATGTAACCAAAACATTTAGAATTGTTCCCAAATGGCTCCTAGTAGCCTGTAGCAGGTGTTATAGTATAGCCTATGTCAAATTGATATTGTGTGTATTGTAATGAGAAGTATAATCACTAAAGTTAATGATAACTAAGGTAAGGCTACTCGCATACACAATAAATAAGACTAGATCATAGCAGGATGCTATTAAACAGCACCAGGTGTGATGGACTGGTGGTGCTCATTTGCTTTGAGCAAGGGCTTGACTTAACTGTTTTCCTGGTGTTCTTTAAGCCTGGTTGAACCCTTCATGACGACAGACACACACAAGAAAGGGGGGGGGGCAGACCTCATTGTGCCTTCAGCCCCTCTGATCATCCAAGTGTGTGGATTGGCTTAATTCTATGTGGATTTAATTAGGAATAGCAAGAAGGCTGCTTCCTAATATGTTGCTGATGTCTTTTTCTGTTGCTCTGTATTTAGGCCTACTGACAATCTGATTTAGTGTGCTTTAAGTGGTGTATTATTTTACAGCTTATCCAGTTGTTATTGTCTGTAGGCTATATAGTAAGAGCTGGTTGACCCTGATTGTTGTTGGAAATACTGTTTACCACAACTATAGTTCTGAAAGAAAAACATAATTAAAATTTTCTGAGGAAAACAACTTTAATCAGCTTTGTACATTTAAACACTTTTAAATGTATTTTTGTTGCTTGAATCTACAATTAATTAGATCTCTTGCTATGCATATTCTTTCATTTGTTTTAGGCTAACTCATCATTGGCTTGTTTGTTCATTGTCAAAGAACTGTTTTGAACTCATGTCATAGTTTATATTTATTTTGAATAGTTATAAGAAATGTAGCTATTGTGTATGTATCCATCACAGATCTTAGAGAACAGGCTGATATTTCGCTGTTGGATTTACACAAGTTGTTTTACATCAAATTTCCTAAGAAAGGTGTAAGCACTCAGGAACACATTTTGCCTGAGTACTCCTGCCAATACTTAGAAGTGCCAAGATATGTGGGAGCTGAACAATGCTCTAAGTGGAAAAGTGCCAAGCCAATATAAACGTTGATCTTTCCTTGATAGGCATAGAAAAAGTGCCTGGGCAAAACAACCCATTAGGTCCAGTCACTCCTATTTGAAGTTCGAGAATTATTGTTTTCTAAAATGCAAGTTTGTACATTGATTGCAATAAAACATGTTTCCAGTCTGAATAAATGTGAAAGAAACATGCATTACAATCTACAATGTATTTCTTAAAAGCATGGTTGTGGCAAATGTTATTTCAGACTTGGTAAATGACCTTTTAGCAAATAAGTGGCTACTCGTGGAGGCTTGGCCAACTGAAACTCTGGTCTAGTTCTTTTTTTTGCTCTATGGCAGCTCACAGTAAGTCTGCTTAAGCCTGACAATGTAAGTAAAAAAAAGAAAACACACACACACACACACACACACACACACACACACACACACACACACACACACACACACACACACACACACACACACACACACACACACACACACACACACACACACACAATGAAGGATAAGACGCTTGTCTTCTTTGAATTAAGGCGTCCGAGTGCTTTCCACCCAAAACAGTTCGGAACAGTTTGTGCGTATACTATGATGACATTTTGTGATGTTTTGAACTTTGGCAATGTTCTTTTTCGGCTGTTTGGGCACACAACATTTTTTCTCGAGTCAAACCGAAGACTGTAGCCGAAGTAAAACCGAAGACGTTAGCCAAAGTCTCCGTCCCCCCTCGCCGGTGATTGGTCAACAGTAGGGATTATTCAATGAAGTGCCTGTTGTCATTCAACGAGAGACGACTCGTCCTTATGCACATTTTTTCACTTGAGAAATACTGCACCAGACATCCTAGTCAGATGCAAAATTGCACTACAATTTTTTGTATTTAACCAGGCAAGTCAGTCAGTTAAGAACAAATTCGTATTTACAACGAAGGCCTTCCCCTGCCAAATCCGGACGACGCTGGGCAAATTTTTTCGCTGCCCTATGGGTCTCCCAATCACAGCCGGATGTGATGCAGCCTGGATTCGAACCAGATACTGCAGTGAGATGCAGTGTCTTAGACCACTGCGCCACTCGGGAGCCCTTAGATCTCTTCAAAACCGTTAACTCAAGAAATCTGTCATTCATTTTATCTTAGATTAATTCAGACTATTTTGAGAAAATGTATACTGGCTACGGCGTCTCAAAATGGACAAACAGTACTATTGTTGCTTTTTTTCTTTTCAAGCGATGGTATTTTAAGGGAGTATGCGAGCGCACCCGTTAGGTTCTGCTAGCTGAGCCCGGCTAGGCGCCACCCGAACTGAAGCATGCTGACGACTTTAAGCACTACAAGCATCCATTTAAACAAGTGCCAGATGACAGGTGCTTTCTTCATTGTCTGAAATGTGTGGCATTACTGGGGTAGGCAGGAGTTAGTGAGCCCCAGGGAAAGTGCTGCTAGTGCTTCCCCCAGGAGGTTGCTTGTTATCAGGTGCTTCCCTTCCCACCCACAGCTTGTGAGCAAATGTTTGGAGCACTCCCTAAATGGCATGCTGGACCCTTCCCGGCGAGTCACATCCAGCTTGATATTTTAGTGGAAAGACAGTAAATGGCAGGGAAAAGGGAATAGCACGCTCTGAGAGGAGTTGCTGCCCACTCAGCACTCATTTGTTTAAAGAGTTAAGAGTTTTTCCCAATAGACAGAGGTTGTGTGAAAATGGTAGACCCACTGTCCGTTTAAACTAGCACGGTATCCATTTTCTGTAATAAGGCTTGCAGCTCTAGCCTACATTTCTATTTAGCATGTAAAGCTGTTTACAGTTGACCTATTCTTGGGTTAGGTTTTGACAACAATCTGAAATGTAATTTTGAATTATGTGATGTGCACGAAACATGCAGATTAATTTCAGCATTTAGAAGTTACACTCAAGTTGAAGCAGCTAATCCATGGACAACAACAAGATGATAACTGCGCTACAAAGGTCTATGCGTGGGATAAAAGGCAGCGAAGCAAATACCTCCTACACTGGAATGGCCTGAAACAGCTGAGCAGGAGTGGGTGGAGGTGTTTGCTGTGAATGCATGGGTGACCAGAAATATCTGTGGCCTCCCTCCCAAACCTCAGACGCCGTATGTTAGCACATATGGCATTCTGAATCAAAAGCATATGGAGGGGGGACATTCTAATGTACAGTGAATTACAATACCCCTCCCACTCAACAACAACGTCAGCAAGACAAAAGAGCTGATCGTGGACTACAGGAAACGGCGGGCCGAGCATGCTCCCCATCCACATCAACAGGACTGCAGTGGAGCGGGTTGAGAGCATCAAGTTCCTCGGTGTCCACATCCCTAAGGAATTAACACGGTCCACACACACCAACACAGTCGTGAAGATGGCACGACAATGCCTCTTTCCACCTCAGGAGGCTGAAAAGATTAGTCATGGGACCTAAGATCCTCAAAAAGTTCAACAGCTGCACCATTTAGAGCATCTTGACTGGCTGCATCACCGCTTGGTACGGAAACTGCTTGGCATCCTACCGCAAGGCGCTACAGAGGGTGGTGTGTACAGCCCAGTACATCACTGGGTCCGAACTCCCTGCCATTCAGGACCTCTATACCAGGTGGTGTCAGATGAAGGTCCTAAAAAATGATAAATACTCCAGCCACCCAAGTCATAGACTGATCTCTTGCTGCTGCAATCTGCATGGACCCCCCTGCACTAACTCTTTTGACTCATCACATACGCTGCTGCTACTGTTTATTATCTATCCTGTTGCCTAGTCACTTTGTCCCTACCTATATGTACATATCTACTTCAATTACCTTGTACCCCTGCACATCGACTCGGTACTGGTACCTGTGTATATAGCCAAGTTATTGTTTCTCATTGTGTATTTATTCCTCATATTATTCTCTTTCTATATATTTTTTTGAAAATGTCTCTCTTTATTGTTGGGAAGAGCCTGTAAGTAAACATTTCAGTGTTATTCTACACCTGTTGTTTAGGAAGCAAGCATGTGACAAATACAATTAGATTTGATTGACCTGTTTTGTTAAGAGATAGAAGGAACCCCCTGCGGATAAATTGGGCTTAATGAAAATGAAAGGGGAGTTAACGAACAAAGAAAGCATAACAGTTGTGTTAGCTGAAGGAGTTACACATAAAAGCTGGATAAAAAAATGGAATGGTCTTTCATGAGATACAAATTCACATGAACTTCACACAAAGAGCTTGAAAGGTTACTGAAGTCGGCGCTATCATGCTTTAAAAAAAAATCTCCTCTTGGTAAGTAGTGGCAGATGCTGAGGGGAAAGTTGAAAATGACATGCTTACTGTGCGCTCCAGGAATGGCAAGCATGTACATTCTTCACATGTCAATAAGACTATCATGTGGAAGAAGCGCTGATAAAAAGAATAGGCCTAGTGCCTGGCTGTATAAGCTGAAAGTACTGGCCAAACCCCACCATATATATATATATAGTACCAGTCAATAGATTGGACACACCTACTTATTCAAGGGTTTTTCTTTATTTTTCTATTTTCTACATTGTGTGCCAAGAGTGTGTAAAGCTGTCATCAAGGTAAAGGGTGGCTACTTTGAAGAATCTCAAATATAAAATATATTTAGATTTGTTTAACACTTTTTTTTGGTTTCTACATGATTCCATGTGTTATTTCATATTTTTTATGTCTTCGTTATTATTCTACAATATAGAAAATAGTGAAAATAAAGAAAAATCCTTGAATTAGTAGGTGTGTCCATACTTGACGGGTACTGTAGGCCTCAATGTAGTTTCATGGAATTATCAGGATGACAAATATTTCTCTTTCTTGCACTTCTGTCTGTCGTGAGATATGTCAACATTACGTCTGGAAGAGATATTTCCCCTTGTCAATTGCAGGCTGTTTGATTTACTAAGACATTATTATGTTTATTCTGTGTCTGCGGGATAATCTTTGAAATTCTCTTCAATCGGCTGTCTGAGCAGTGCATGGCTGATTTCCTGTTTGGGCTATCTGTGGTCGCATGATCCCTAGGGGAGGAAGCACCAGAGGATTTTTACTCCCTGTGTTCAGTCACTGGATTCAGATAGAGCCAGCACATCAACAGGTCAGGAGGAACCGCCATCAATCACACAATGGGATACTGTCAAATTGGTGAAATTATTACAGAATAATTGATGACAGTGCACAGATAATGAAGTGAATGCGGCTGAAGAACTGCCTGTCTGAAAAGGCAAGGGAAGGCTGAGCTACATGCTGGGAGTCATAGCCAGATAATCGCTTTGGATTCCTCCTCTATTTACCATACTGTCACAAAGGCAATTACTCTCTCTATAAATAGCCAGATGCCAGAATCATGAGACACCCTCAGGTGTTTGAACACTGTTTATTCCAAAGCATTGGGCTTGTAATCAAGCAACTCTAAATATATGATTCAACTTGAAACATATGCATAGTGCTGACATCTAAACCATAATAAAACTACTATAGAAACTATTGGCATTATCAGACAGAATTGAAGATTTTGAAAATCATTTTCTCCAAATTGTTTCTCCTCTTCAAAATTGGAGAATAGATTTGAATCATATTAGAAATTCCACTTGACCAAAAAAATAATTAATCAAAGACACATTGACGACAACTGGCTAGCTTCAGCGCCATCATCACTGCTTTTCTACCCTCCTGAAAACGCAATTTGGCTCTTTCAGAGAGAGCGGTGTTTGGCCCCCAAAACAAGTCTATCACCAACAGCCAAGCTGACAGTCAAAACACTCCTTCCTGTGAATTGCAGGTGTGACGACGACTCCAATCCCTTAGAGCAGTGTTCTTAAGTGTCTTCTATGAAGGGCATACGACACCAGAATTGTAATTTAAAAAATACATTCCAATAATTTTGTTGACCGTAACTAATCCACGCTGAGGCGTTCTCTTGATGTAGTGCCTTACCCAAAAAGGTCAGTGTGCAAGAGCCATGGTTGTACGGCCTCCAAGGAGGGATGTGCAATTCTTGCGCTATAAGACCTGGCAAAAATGTTTTTGTTCATCCAAAGGGAGTGTTGGGAGTTTACTGTGACTTCTCTTTATGTTTCTATCCAAGGGAATTGGCCCAGATGCTTTATCCACGCAGTGACACATTTGCCACAAATTATTCATCATCAGGGAGAAATCCTTCTTTACGACCATCTCAAGTTCAGGAAATGTACAATAGTCTACTGCAGACTACCATGCCATCGCAAATGAGATTTTTGATCAGATAACGCTTTGGTCCATCAAAGTTTGGTATTACAGTTTTAGTAATTTTGTCCAGAGGTTCTTATTCACAAGGCTCGACATTCAGGTACAGGCCAATGGCAACTGGCATACAGACAGTGGCAAGTCAAATTCATAGATTTGTAACCTTTTTAAGCACTTAATTCTAATTTAATTACCAAATTTCTATGAATTGTTTTAATAGACTATAGGAAAAAAACTCTCAAAAATGTATGCATTACCAATAGGGTTGCAAAGGGTCAGAAACTTCCAGGGAAAATTTCTATGGGAAGTTAAGCCCCGGAATTTGGGGAATTTTGCTTAAATTCATTAAGAAAACCTAGCTTATAACAGTGACCCTTTTTTTGTGGGATACACACAAGGCAATTCTAGGTCTTGTGGTATTTTTTGTTTAAACTATCCCCAATTCAATGGAATTGCAACGCTCTGCATGCACAGTGCATTCTTCCATCACATGTGCAGTGATCTCTGCAGTGCACAGCTGATTCTCAAGATCTTGCACACTAATGAGATGCTATTGAGCCCACACTACTACACTGTCTGAGCCAAGGACTACATGCTTTCTGGTAAGTTTTGATTACAATACTGGGTGGGGTGAATATATTTTATTTGACATGCATGATGTTTTTGTTAACTAGTAAATAGTAGCCTACAGCGAAGTGTGTTTAAATCATTTCTAACTTGTTAACAATTTCTGATAGTGTTTTCTACCATCTGGGTTTTAGTTTGCTTGAGCCTGGTAACTGAGGGGTGTTAATTCACCAGCTTCCAAACATGTTTCACTTTACAGGAAAATGCCACGGTGTGGATGTGTGGAGACATTTCACTGCAGCTAATGTAGAAGGAAAAGCTGTGTACATTTGCAAATACTGTGCCAAATAATATGTGAAGAATGCAACAAAGATGCAGAAGCATCTGGCCGAGTGCATAAAGTTCCCTTAGCAACCACTGACAAATGTCCCTCTAGTTCTTTTCGAGGTGAAAATAATGAATCAGACACCTTATCGATAGCAACAGCTCATGGTCCTCCTGGAATCAGATGTTTTTTTGACTCAATGGAGGAACGTAGTCAGAGAAATGCTGATGAATGTTTTGCTCAAGCTGTGTATGCAACAGGTTCACCTCTGATGCTCACAGGCAATGTGAGTTGGAAGATATTTCTGAATGTTTCTTCACCCAGCTCCAACCAGACATGCTTAATCTACTAATTTGCTGGATGCAGAGTTCAACAGAGTTCAAGTGAAGGACAAGCAAATCATAGAGAAAGCAGACTGTATTGCAATCATCTCTGATGGGTGGTTCAATGTTCGTGGGCAAGGAATAATTAACTACATAATCTCCACACCTCAATCAGTATTCTACAAGAGCACAGACACAGGGGACAACAGACACACCGGTTTCTACATTGCAGATGAGCTGAAGGCAGCAATCAATGACCTTGGATCACAGAAGGTATTTGCACTGGTGACAGACAATGCTGCTGTGCTGTGCTGGCTGTGCTGCTCATGCATTGAATCTGCTCCTCAAAGACATCATGGCACTGAAAACAATGGATCCACTCCAAAAAAGAGAGCCAAGGAAATGGTTATGTGTGTGAAGGGTCATCAAGTTACAGCAGCAATCTACCTCAGAGGACACTACAGTTCCGAAATGCATCAAAAAGCTGGAGACTTCTGCCTGATGGCCATACACACCGCAGTATACACGTTGGACCCCAAGTATGCTGGCAAGAGCATCCTGTCTGCTGCAGAGATCAACAAGGCCTATGGTGTCATCACTACGGTGTCTCGCCACCTTGGCCTGGATGAGAGCAAGGTTCTTGGCAGTTTGGCGAAGTACACTTCCAAGCAAGGGCTTTGGGATTGAGATGCAATATGGCAGTCGTCCCATTATATCTCATCAGCCACCTGGTGGAAAGGACTTTGTGGATCTGAGGCCCTTTCCCCTGTTGCCTCCATCATCCTCCAAATCCCACCAACATCATCCGCCTCAGAGCTGTCTGATTTTCAAAGTAGGCAATTACATCATAACTGAATTGCGCATTGCACATATTCAACCAACAGATTGAACTTTTTAAATACCTGGTTTGCATACCCATTCTTGCCTTACCATTTACTGGTAGAGATCATAACTCCATGCAACAACCAGCTGTTTCAGATCTGCATGCTCTCTCTGACTGACAGATATAGGCCTACTATATGAGTATGGCGTGCTGGTGAATAAATAACCGACAAAAACGAAATAACAGCTTTAGGAATCTGTTTTTTTTAATCAATTATATAGCCTAGATTAAAAATAGCATTATTACCATATTGTTTTTACTGGCCCAAGTGGGCCACTGATTGGCCCAGAGAGTTTCCAAAATCTCCCCGGGCCAGTGGGCAGCCCTGTATATCGAGCCCTGTATTTGGGCAGCTGATAGGTAGACCTACAACTAAAGTACAGTTTCCAATTGTGTCACGACTCCGACCGAAGGACACTCCCCTTCCAGTTCGGGTGGCGCTCGGCGGTCGTCGTCGCCGGCCTACTAGCTGCTACTGATTATTTCCTCCCCCTCCTTATGTGTTGATTGAGTGCACCTGTTTTGAATTAGGTAGTAGGCTTTATTAGTCAGCCGGCCCGCAGAGTTCCTTTTGCGGGATTAATTATTGTGACCATCTGTTTTAGTGTACTTGTGTGCACGTCTATGGGTTTTGTGTTTTTCCCATTTTGTGGGTTTTCCCGAGACCGTTTAAGTCCCCCTGTTTGGGGGCATTTGTGTGTTCATTACGCCCTGTGTGTTCGTGAGGGTTGGCTTTTGTTTGCCGTTTGTCGGTGCATTAAAATAGCACTCACCTGAACTCTCTGCTTCCTGCGCTTGACTCCTCACCCATTACACTCAGATCGTTACAGAATCCCGCACCACTGGAATGGAGTCAGCAGGAGCAACAGCCACTCCCCTCCCATCGATTGAAGAGAGGGTTCTACATCACACCACCGTTCTCCATCGGATCGGAACGCCGATGGATCTGGTGATGGAGAGAATGGACAGATGGAAGAGAAGCGGTCTCCCCTCTCCACCTTCGGCCCTCCCTCCTCAGGACTCCCCATCTCCCGACTCCAGCACCCTCCGTCTTACGCTCCCGAGGGTCTATGATGGAGCGGCAGCAGGGTGCCAGGGGTTCTTACTCCAGCTAGAACTGTACCTGGCCACCGTCAGACCTACTCCCTCGGGAGCGGAGAGGGTGAATGTCCTCATCTCCTGCCTCACGGGTCGTGCTCTGGAGTGGGCAAATGCAGTTTGGAATGGCCCAGACTCAGCTAAGGAGCACTACCCCGAGTTTTCTCGCCGCTTCCGCGCCGTGTTTGACCATCCTCCAGATGGCCGAGCGGCGGGAGAACAACTATTCCATCTTCGGCAGGAGAAAAGGAGCGCCCAGGATTACGCGTTGGAGTTCCGTACCTTGGCAGCAGGATCCGGGTGGAACGACAGGGCCCTTATCCACCACTACAGGTGTAGTCTCCGGGAGGACGTCCGCAGGGAGCTAGCGTGTCGGGACACCGCTCTTTCATTGGATGAGCTAATTGACATGTCCATCCGACTGGACAATCTGCTGGCTGCCCGCGAGCGTTCGAAGAGGGTCCTGTGTGTTCCACCACCCAGCACCTCCACTCCTGTTTCGATGGAGTTGGGAGGGGCTTTGCCGAGGGGTACCGGAGGAGGAGGCTCTCTCTGCACCAACTGTGGTCGGAGAGGACACACGGCCGATCGGTGCTGGAGGGGTCCGTCTGGGAGTCGAGATGGCAGGCGGAACATTTCTCGATCACCCCAGGTGAGTCAGCACCAAACTCACCCAGAACCCCCTGTTGGTCACATGTTTGTCTTGATTTTTTTTCTTAAATTTTTTCCCTCTTCCCAGCATAGGGCGCTAGTCGATTCAGGCGAAGCTGGGAACTTTATGGATCGCGGACTTGCTATTAAATTAGGTGTTCCGCTTGTGCCGATAGATTCTCCCTTTCCCGTGCACTCCCTAGATAGCCGGCCATTAGGGTCAGGGGTGGTCAGGGAGACCACTATCCCACTGGACATGGTAACGCAGGGGAATCATAAGGAGCGTATCAGTCTCTATATTATTGATTCGCCTGCGTTTCCAGTGGTGTTAGGGATTCCCTGGCTGGCCCGGCACAATCCTACAATTTTGTGGAAACAGGGGGTTCTCCAGGGGTGGTCAGAGGAGTGTTCTGGAAGGTGTCTGGGAGTTTCCGTCGGTGCCACCTCGGTGGAAAGTCCAGACCAGGGTCCCACAGTGAGCATTCCCCCCGAGTATGCCGATTTGGCAATCGCTTTTAGTAAAAAGAAGGCGACTAAATTACCACCACATCGACCGGGAAGGGATTGTGCAATAGATCTCCAGGGTAACGATGCGCTTCCCAAGAGTCACGTGTACCCATTGTCCCAAGAGGAGACGTTGGCTATGGAGACATATATCACGGAGTCTCTGGGACAGGGGTACATTCGGTCCTCCATTTCACCCGTCTCCTCGAGTTTCTTTTTTGTGAAGAAGAAGGAGGGAGGATTGCGTCCGTGTATTGATTATAGAGGTCTAAATGCCATCACAGTGGGGTTCAGCTACCCACTACCTCTCATTGCTACGGCAGTGGAATCCTTTCAGGGAGCGCAGTTCTTCACAAAATTGGATCTCAGGAGCGCGTATAGCCTGGTGCGTATTCGGAAGGGAGACGAGTGGAAAACCGCATTTAGTACCACATCGGGCCACTATGAGTACTGCGTCATGCCATATGGGTTAAAAAATGCTCCAGCCATTTTTCAATCCTTTGTAGACGATATTCTCAGGGACCTGCACGGGCAGGGAGTGGTTGTTTATATCGATGACATTCTGATCTACTCAGCCACTCACGCCGCGCATGTGTCTCTGGTACGCAAGGTGCTTGGTAGACTGCTGGAGCATGACCTATACGTCAAGGCTGAGAAGTGTGTGTTCTCCAAACGAGCCGTCTCCTTTCTGGGTTATCGCATTTCCACCTCGGGGTTGGAGATGGAGGGTGACCGCAGTAAGGCCGTGCGTAATTGGCCGACTCCAACCACGGTAAAAGAGGTGCAGCGGTTTTTGGGTTTTGCCAACTACTACCGGAGGTTTATCCGGGGTTTTGGCCAGGTAGCGGCTCCAATTACCTCACTGCTAAAGGGGGGCCCGGTGCGGTTGCGATGGTCAGCAGAGGCGGACAGAGCTTTCAACAGGTTGAGGGCGCTGTTCACGGATGCACCTGTGTTGGCGCATCCGGACCCCTCTCTAGCATTCATAGTGGAGGTGGACGCGTCCGAGGCTGGGGTGGGTGCCGTGCTATCACAGCGCTCGGGTACGCCACCAAAACTCCGCCCCTGCGCTTTCTTCTCGAGTAAGCTCAGCCCAGCGGAGCGTAACTATGATGTGGGGGACCGGGAGTTGTTAGCGGTGGTCAGGGCTCTGAAGGTGTGGAGACACTGGCTTGAGGAGGCTAAGCACCCCTTTCTCATCTGGACTGACCATCAAAATCTGGAGTATATTCGGGCAGCTAGGAGACTGAACCCGCGGCAGGCAAGGTGGGCCATGTTTTTCACTCGATTCCGGTTCACTTTATCATATAGACCGGGCTCCCAGAACGTGAAGGCGGACGCACTGTCCCGCCTTTACGACACGTAGGATAGGTCCACCGAACCTACTCCCATCCTTCCGGCCTCAAAGCTGATGGCACCGGTGGTATGGGAGGTGGAATCGGACATCGAGCGGGCGTTACGGGCTGAACCCGCGCCTCCTCAGTGTCCGGCGGGGCGGAGGTACGTGCCGCTTGGTGTTCGGGACCAACTGATTCGGTGGGCTCACGTCCTACCCTCCTCGGGTCACCCTGGGGTGAGGAGGACAGTGGGGAGCCTTCGGGGGAGGTATTGGTGGCCTACCTTGGCTAGGGACGTTAAGGTTTATGTCTCCTCCTGTTCGGTATGCGCCCAGAGTAAGGCTCCTCGGCACCTTCCTAGAGGGAAGTTACAACCCCTCCCCGTTCCACAACGGCCATGGTCACATCTATCCGTAGATTTCCTGACCGACCTTCCCCCGTCTCAGGGCAACACCACGGTTCTGGTGATTGTGGATCGGTTCTCTAAGTCCTGCCGTCTCCTCCCGTTGCCCGGTATCCCAACAGGCCTACAGACTGCGGAGGCATTATTCACCCACGTCTTCCGGCACTACGGGGTGCCGGAGGACATTGTTTCTGATCGGGGCCCCCAGTTCACGTCCCGAGTATGGAGGGCGTACATGGAGCGTCTGGGGGTCTCGGTCAGCCTGACCTCCGGTTATCACCCCGAAAGTAATGGGCAGGTGGAGAGAGTAAACCAGGAGGTGGGTAGCTTTCTGCGGTCGTACTGCCAGGACCGGCCAGGGGAGTGGGCGAGATACATCCCCTGGGCTGAAATGGCCCAGAACTCACTACGCCACTCCTCTACTAATGTGTCCCCCTTTCAGTGTGTGTTGGGGTACCAGCCGGTCCTGGCACCGTGGCATCCGAGCCAGACCGAGGCTCCTGCGGTGGAGGAATGGGTGCAGCGCTCCAAAGAGACCTGGAGGGCCGTCCAGGAATCCCTTCAACAGGCTAGTGGACGGCAGAAAAGGAGTGCTGACCGCCACCGCAGTGAGGCCCCCGTGTTTGTACCAGGGGACAGGGTCTGGCTCTCGACCCGAAACCTACCCCTCCGCGTGCCCTGCCGGAAGCTTGGGCCGCAGTGTGTAGGGCCGTTCAGAGTCCTGAGGAGAATAAACGAGGTGTGTTATCGATTACAACTCCCTTCCTATTATCGTATTAACCCCTCGTTTCATGTGTCTCTACTCAGGCCGGTGGTAGCTGGTCCCCTACAGGACGGTGAGGTACTGGAGGTCCCTCCTCCCCCTCTGGACATCGAGGGGTCCCCGGCGTATACGATACGGGCCATTCTGGACTCGAGACGCCGGGTGAGGGGCCTGCAGTACCTCGTGGACTGGGAGGGGTACGGTCCGGAGGAGAGGTGCTGGGTACCCACCAGGGACATTTTGGATCCGTCAATGTTGAGGGATTTCCATCGCCTCCATCCGGATCGCCCTGCGCCTCGTCCTCCGGGTCGACCTCGAGGCCGGTGTCGGCGCGCTGCGGGAGCCACGCGTCAAGGGGGGGGGGGTACTGTCACTACTCCGACCGAAGGACACTCCGCTTCCCGTTCGGGTGGCGCTCGGCGGTCGTCGTCGCCGGCCTACTAGCTGCTACTGATTATTTCCTCCCCCTCCTTATGTGTTGATTGAGTGCACCTGTTTTGAATTAGGTAGTAGGCTTTATTAGTCAGCCGGCCCGCAGAGTTCCTTGTGCGGGATTAATTATTGTGACCATCTGTTTTAGTGTACTTGTGTGCACGTCTATGGGTTTTGTGTTTTTCCCATTTTGTGGGTTTTCCCTAGACCGTTTAAGTCCCCCTGTTTGGGGGCATTTGTGTGTTCATTACGCCCTGTGTGTTCGTGAGGGTTGGCTTATGTTCGCCGTTTGTCGGTGCATTAAAATAGCACTCACCTGAACTCTCTGCTTCCTGCGCTTGACTCCTCACCCATTACACTCAGATCGTTACAAATTGAATATGGATGCGTTCGTAAATTCACTCGGGTTGTCTACCCCGATTTCAGAGCACTCTCGTCGGAGTGTGCCAGAGTTCAGAATAACTGATGAATTAATGAACCCTCAACACCCGTTGAATATGGCCGGTGTCAGTTGACGTCGGCAAAAAAGCATACTTTAATTGTTGCCAGCAGCACGGTTACAGTCCCCGATGATCTGTTTAACATGAAAACACATAAAATGGTGATAACATAAAATAGTCAGAGTGAGACTTTACTCTCATTTGTGTCTGGAAGTAGCTAGCCAACGTTAGCCAGTTGGCTTGACGACCGTTGTGAGCCCAGAACGCTCTGAACGCTCACAGAGCGAAACACTCTGAATTTACGAACTGACAATCTGGCAACTCTCTGAATTTACGAGCACACTCTGGCACTCCAGATTGAATTTACAAACACACACTATATTTCACATTATAAAGTGGGTGGTTCGAGCCCTGAATACTGATTGGCTGACAGCCATAGTTTATCAGAACATATACCACGGGTATGACAAAACATGTATTTTTACTGCTCTAATTACATTGGTAACCAGTTTATAATAGCAATAAGGCACCTCGGGGGTTTGTGATATATGGCCAATATACAACGGCTAAGGGCTGTGCCCTAGCACTCCGCGACGCTTCGTGCATAAGAACAGCCCTTAGCCGTGGTATATTGCCCATATACCACACCTCCTCGGGCCTTGTTGCTTAAATAATCCCTCTCTCCAATAAATGTTAAAATGATGGTGAGTAGGCGACAGAGAACAGACAAAGCTACAAGAAAATATTAATGATTTGTGTTAAACAAAGGAAGGCCTTATTAGAATCAATAGCCTTTTTTACTGTTGAAAATCCACCATTAGCCTTAGACTTGCAATGTTAATTTAGCTGACTGGTCAGCTAGTGTTGGAAGATTGTAACCAGACCATATGGTGTCCGGGCATTAGGGCTAACACTTAGGGGCTACAGTATTAACTGGTACACTTAGGGGCTACAGTATTAACTGGTACACTTAGAGGCTACAGTATTAACTGGTACACTTAGGGGCTACAGTATTAACTGGTACACTTAGGGGCTACAGTATTAACTGGTACACTTAGGGGCTACAGTATTAACTGGTACACTTAGGGGCTACAGTATTAACTGGTACACTTAGGGGCTACAGTATTAACTGGTACACTTAGGGGCTACAGTATTAACTGGTACACTTAGGGGCTACAGTATTAACTGGTACACTTAGGGGCTACAGTATTAACTGGTACACTTAGGGGCTACAGTATTAACTGGTACACTTAGGGGCTACAGTATTAACTCGTACACTTAGGGGCTACAGTATTAACTGGTACACTTAGGGGCTACAGTATTAACTGGTACACTTAGGGGCTACAGTATTAACTGGTACACTTGGGGGCTACAGTATTAACTGGTACACTTAGGGGCTACAGTATTAACTGGTACACTTAGGGGCTACGGTATTAACTGGTACACTTAGGGGCTACAGTATTAACTGGTACACTTAGGGGCTACTGTATTAACTGGTACACTTAGGGGCTACAGTATTAACTGGTACACTTAGGGGCTACAGTATTAACTGGTACACTTAGGGGCTACTGTATTAACTGGTACACTTAGGGGCTACAGTATTAACTGGTAAAAAGGATGATTTGATGCGGCAGAGGTGCCGCAGTGTAACTCAGCAAGTATGACCTCAGTAATTACTTTGTCCTATTAATGCTCTTAACACGGATACTCTTTATATTACAGTATGCTATTTACCTAGTACTTACTTAGAAATGACATGGTGAAATGTTAATAAATAATCAATAATAGCTTAAGAACTTTGTTTGGTTTATTTGGGATTAATTGAAAAAAGCACCAGCATTTGGGCCCAGGTAATAGTGTTTTGAAGTATTGCTTTATTTGAATTAAGGACCGAAAAGTATTAATTGTCATCACATAATTTCATTAGTACATACCAGGTAAATATAGACAGAAACAGGACTGTAAGTATAGCCAGTAATAATATCTTCACGATGGCTTTCAACTGACCTAGTCTGGAGCACATCCATTAAAACCTCATCAGTTAAGTGGGGAAAAAAGCCTGAGAAAAGTGTTCGGACAGAGTATATATATACAGTAAATACTTAATGAGGACTGACATGTTTGATTTCCAGCGACATTAATGGCATTTTCTAATCCTGTCAGTATGTATCACAGGGACGTAGGCGACCCATGTTTTCAGGTTTGCCATGAGTTGTGCATGAGAACACGGTAGAAGCCCAGATACAGTATGCACACAGTACAGCTGCCACACGTGTGTGAGTACATACCTTGGGTAAGTAAGTGCCTGAGATATTTGTCGACATGCCAGAAATTGTTGACGAGTTTGTACCATGGTGGCCCTCGACTGAGCTCCGGTAGAGGGTGTATATTCTGTAGTATTTGCCTGTCAACCATGTTACAGCAAGCTATAGAAAAATAATAACAATTTGGGTCATTTTCATTGTGACAACAGAGCTTTGGCTGACATTTGTCATGGCTGTAACCGGATGCTGGACAAGGCCACAGCCTCAGAGCTGGAGAAAGAGGGTTTAATCAGTCATGTGTGAAGCTTGCTTAAGAGTCCATTTTAGTAGCAGAGCTTATATGGGCTGATAAGGGTGCTTGCCTGAACTGGTGACATTGGCAAGTAAAAAATAAAAAAGACCGACGCATGGAAGTGCACAGTCATTTGGATACATTTTCAGAAACACTGCTGCATCAGCCAGGGATGAGGAGGGGAAAGAAAAAGCGAATAGGAGTGAAGAAAGTAGACAACTGTCGTCAAATGTGTCACATTTAGCTCAGGCATTTCCCGATTTCTAAAGCAAGAAGGTTGTAATTAAACTAAATTGTTCTAATGTGAAATGCAACGGAGACATCCCAAAATGACCACGCTATCTCATCTTTCCTCCTGATAGTCGCACTTCCCGAGTTGAACATGTTTACACAATGGTCATGATCAATGCTTACAAGATTACCTTAAAAGGAGCCACCAAGACCTTGGAAGGGTCTTACACAGGCAGAATAATCAGACAGTATTAATGGAGGGGATTATGTGGCTTAAAAGAGATCTTCACAACGTGGAAAGATACCACAACAAAGATACTGGTACATTTACCATAGATAGCCATGTAGGTTGGACACGAGAAGAGTAACGCTGGAAGGAATTCAAGACCACTAGATGAACGGCTGAGATATAGAAATTACGACTTCTTGTGAGCAAAGCAACATGGGAGGTGAGACAAAAGACAGATTCAATTTGTCCCTCTTAAAACTTTTTTCCTTTGTTTGTTGAAGCGCGAAGGCCCCCAAACTTTCCCCTTAACCTATTTGTTGTTGTATGTGTCGAATTGCTACGCTTTATCTTGGCCAGGTCGCAGTTGCAAATGATAACTTGTTCTCAACTAGCCTACCTGGTTAAATAACACCCCTCACTGTACAAACCCCGATCTTCAAACAAAGACTGCCTGCATTGCAAGGTAGCATATTGATAACAAACCATGAAATGAAATACTTTTGAGTGATATATCCTGACAGTCCTGTAAAATCAGATGAACGTACTATGACCCTGATGGAACATCTGGTCAACCTGCACCAATAGAGTTAAGACACTGAGCTGATAGCAGTAATAGAGAAAGAAAAGAGTCAAATGTCTTCAGGGGCTTGACCAGTGTTCTTCATTTCCAGTATGCACTGGTGGAATGATGAAGACGTGACTTATAGTCTTTCCCGAAAGAACAATGCGAGCACAGCTGTGCGTCTCCTGAAATATTCAACGCATAAAACAGCAGAGAGAAGGACTAGAGCACACACATCATTTATTGATTGAATAAATAAGAACGGTAGAAAACACAAGAACAAAAGCTTTTTAAGCAGGACGAGTTATGTTAGCGCTCACACGGGGCCTCAAAAAGTGTGTCTGTTGGATGAGAAGAGGAAAAACAAAAGTTTCTCGCCCCCCAAAAGTTGAACCGCAGCTTCCTCGGACTCATCCATTCTGTCAAATCAAATAACATGTATTTGTCACATACACATGGTTAGCAGATGTTAATGCGCGTGTAGCGAAATGATTGTGCTTCTAGTTCCGACAATGCAGTAATAACCAACGAGTAATCTAACTAACTGTCCGGTTTGAGCCACAATAAGGATCTTATGGGTTTGTGCATTTTCACCACACTTTCAGAGGGAATCTACAGTATATCTCTTGGCTGACGAGTCCCTTTTAAACAGCCTCCTGCTCAGTGTAATTAATTCCCCGCACTGATGGTCATTCATGCGGAACTGGCCAACCATGCAGTTTTATTTCAGATCATCAACACTCAAGATCATCCCTCATATGTCCGTGGGCAGCATCCCGTGGTTTCAGGGAGATTGTTAGTGCAATGTTTTGAGACCGACCTCCGTTGTGCTGGGAATGACAGAGCTTGGAAGGCCTCGTGGAAGGCCTTGTGATTAAGCATATATCTACAGGAGGCCCCAGATTTGAGCAATGAAGGTAGTGTAGAGTACTGTATGTACAGTAGGTTAAACATACTGATACCCACTCAATCTGACTGTTTTCCCCTCAGTTTAGCTGGGCGCTTGACTAGAGATCAGGCAGCAGTTGGCCAATCAGTTGGAGACATCACTTATCGGCGGTGAGGTTACTGTAATTGCAGGTGCAAAGAGTCCATCAGAATCTGGACATTCAAATCAAATACCATTTTAATTGTCACATGCTTCGTAAACAACAGGTGTAGACTAACAGGGAAATGCTTACTTACGGGCCCTTCCCAACGATGCATAATACAATTTACAAAAAAATAATATATAAAATAATATTCAGAGCAATATGCAGACCAGTGACACTCCCCAGTAATTGATATTCTCAATTACTGGGGATATTCTCCTCAGTGTGACTAATGAGCTTGACCATAATTATTTCCCATTAAAGGGCAATTTCCCCCCCCTCTCGGTTAGCTGAGTCATGCTACAATTACTCAGCTAGTACTGTAATAATAGGTTAAACTGTATCATTAAAGTGTATCTGCAAAGGAATTCTCCATTGCATGAGACACAGAAGATGAGAACAAGCATAGCAAGAAACCCTCAGACAGGTGATTGCTCTCATTGGTTGGGTTATGAACACACCTCAGCGATGCACTGCACATCTGTATAGTGAATAAATAATGAGGATTACCGGCGAGTTTAGAAAGGTCCAGATCTTTTTTGTGACTCTGTCTTGACATGTAAACATTGCTTAATCTGCCAACTATATCATTCAGTCTTTCAGAGCTTCAGGGAAAGGCATACTGTTTATTTAAAGAAGTCCCTGCCAGGCAACTGTGCCAGAATTTCACGTTTGTATGCGACTTTAATCTTGATTTTTCCTCGGTTACGTTTGAGGCTAAACATAAAGGAGAGCTACTGACGGTGGAGCACTTTTGTTTATCAAACAGAACACCACAGAGGACTTGGGTTTGATGTAAGCAAAGACCTGGCAGGTGACAAAGGTCAACAGCTGTCCTCTATTCTTGCCATGAAAGCACTTCCGTGGCTGACCATTGTGTCCCAACATCCAGGTTGCATTGTAACATTGTACAGTATGTCTTACTTCCTGTAAAGGCATGCGAGTGACTGCATTTCTAGCATTAAAGCCAGCCATGGAATGGGGGGCACAGAGCGCTCAGCGGTTTTGCTATGCAGCGCGTTTATCCGGCATTCCCCATAGAAACCTGTGGGGAATTCCTCCCGAGCAGGTGATGGAAACGGGTATTGTAGGGAAGGTCAGTGGTAACACTCCCTGTCCTGCTCCTCAGACGGCCTATGCTAACTATTTCAGTCTGGAGTATGCCTTTGTGTTGTTCTGAAGGACTGCTCACTGGGTCAGTCGCTGGGATTGCTCACCGGGGAATTGCGCACTTTGAAGTCTCAAGTCTTTTTCGTTATATGAGAGCATTGTGTTAGTGTCTAGTCTGGAAATGGTTCTGAAATAGTCTTGATTTATTAAGTTATGTACCTTATGCTGTGGAATTTGGGAGACTTTAGAGTTTGGAGAGTGGGTGGTAAGAACGCTTTTTCCACCAGAAAAGTCAGAACACAGAAATTCTGGGACGTCAATTTGGGCTGTCCCTGAAAAAATAAAAACACTTAATCGACAGTCATCTATTCTTTCGACCAATCAATTGGTCAAAATGTTTAAATGTGCATTTTTCCATATACTGTATAAACATATGTAGGCTACTGAGCTTGTCTGATGCTTTAAGCACTGCATTCAAAAAATTAAGACACAAATGACTAAAGAGGGAGCCAGAGATAAATATAGCCTAAGCAGAAGAAGAAAAAAAACTGTTCCTGATCCTCTTCCTCCCACTTCCCACTGCTGCTGGTCTTTGTAGATTGTGCCATTACTCTCCTGAAGTCGCTGGTAATAGGCTATGCCAGTGGTCGGCAACCTTTTCCATTTGGAGTGCCAAGTAATCTACACACACACTACCTCATAATGACGAAGCCAAAACAGGTTTTTAAAAACATTTTAGCAAATTTATTACAAATAAAAAAACAGATACCTTGTTTACATAAGTATTCAGACCCTTTACTATGAGACTCGAAATTGAGCTCAGGTTCATCCTGTTTCCATTGGTCATCTTTGAGCTGTTTCTACAACTTGATTGGAGTCCACCTGTGGTAAATTCAATTCATTGGACATGATTTGGAAAGGCACACACCTGTCTATATAAGGTCCCACAGTTGACAGTGCATGTCAGAGCAAAAACCAAGCCCAGAGTTTGAAGGAATTGCCCGTAGAGCTCCAAGAAAAGATTGGGGAGGGGTACCAAAAAATGCCTGCAGCATTGAAGGTCCCCAAGAACACAGTGGCCTCCATCATTCTTAAGTGGAAGAAGTTTGGAACCACCAAGACTCTACCTAGGGCTGGCTGCTCGGCCAAACTGAGCAATCGGGGGAGAAGGGCCTTGGTCAGAGAGGTGAACAAGAACCCGATGGTCACTCTAACAGAGCTCCAGAGTTTCTCTGTGGAGATTGGAGAACCTTCTAGAAGGTCAACCATCTCTGCAGCACTCTACCAATCAGGCCTTTATGGTAGAACAGCCAGACGGAGACCTCTCCTCAGTAAAAGGCACATGACAGCCCTCTTGAATTTTCCCCAAAGGCACCCAAAGGACTTGCACACCATGAGAAACAATACTCTCTGGTCTGATGAAACCAAGATTGAACTCTTTAGCCTGAATGCCAAGCGTCACATTTGGAGGAAACCTGACACTATCCCTAAGGTGAAGCATGGTGGTGGCAGCATCATGCTGTGGAGATGTTTTTCAGCGGCAGGGACTGGGAGACTAATCAGGGTCGAGTGAAAGATGAACAGAGCGAAGTACAGAGACATCCTCGATTAAAAACCTGCTCCAGAGAACTCAGGACCTCAGACTGAGGTGAAGGCTCACCTTCCAACAGGACAACGATCCTAAGCACACAGGCAAGACAACGTAGGAGAGGCTTCGGGACAAGTCTCTGACTGTCCTTAGGTGGCCCAGCCAGAGCCTGGACTTGAACCTGATCGAACATCTCTGGATAGACCTGAAAATAGCTGTGCAGCGACACTCCCCATCCAACCTGACAGAGCTTGAGAGGATCTGCTGAGAAGAATGGGAGAAACTCCCCAAATACAGGTGTGCCAAGACATTTTAGTTGTTGTTTTTTTAAACCCGTTTTTGCTTTGTCATTGTGAGGTATTGTGTTCTGACAATGCAGTAATAACCAACGAGTAATCTAACCTAACAATTCCACATCTACTACCTTATACACACAAGTGTAAAGGGATAAAGAATATGTACATAAAGATATATGAATGAGTGATGGTACAGAACGGCATAGGCAAGGTGCAATAGATGATATCGAGTACAGTATATACATATGAGATGAGTAATGTAGGGTATGTAAACAAAGTGGCGTAGTTTAGTGGCTAGTGGTACATGTATTACATAAAGAAGGCAAGATGCAGTAGATGATATAGAGTAGAGTATATACATATACATATGAGATGAGTAATGTAGGGTATGTAAACATTATATTAAGTGGCATTGTTTAAAGTGGCTAGTGATACATTTTTTCCCATCAATTTCCATTATTAATCAATGTTAGAATAAGGCTGTAATGTAACAATGTGGAAAAATTCAAGGGGTCTGAATACTTTCCGAATGCACTGTAAAGACAACAAATAAAAATATTGCATCCCGGAGGTAAATATCCTGATGAAAATAAATATCCTATAAATCACGTTGGCTACACATGGCCTGTCTGCAAGAAACTGGAAACATTGTATTAACTTGGTCCTGCCCGAAGCTCATGATAGCAAACTTGCAACATTTGATAAAATATTCAGGGTCCTCAGAGTTTCCCATGCCAGTGAGCTCCGGACAGACAGACACAGCTGTAGGCTATTTTGTGAAAGGGATAAAAAGTAATCAGGGAGGCCCCTTTTATGCTGAGTGGTAATCAAAAGGGAGAGAGCTGGACATATTTTTTTAAATAGGCTACGTTGAGGAACTATTGTCATGCTCAATGGATGTAAAAACAGACTGTTGACTTGCTGTTTGAAGCGAAGAAAAAATTACTTTGTGAAGCTCTGCAGTGATGGTGAGTTAAGACCATCAGCAATATTATCAGATCTCCAAATGGGCACATTTGTAGGCCTACATTTGCGAGCCGGCCAGGTAGACTAGTCCTACTTTTATATGCGTAATCAGGTGCGTGTCCTTAATCAAGATTGACAGGAGCGCCCCAAGCAAAAACCAATGAATAAATTGAGAACTCCTAAATGAAATGAAAAAAAAACAAGCGTAGCCTAAGTTCTGCACTCTGCAAAGGTGTTCACTCCTACAATGACCACGATAAAACTAAAAATATGCTGAATGCATTTACAGAAATTACTGTAACCAAATAAATATTGCAGATTAAAAGTTATGTGAATTAACTGTAAATGTACTACTGGTGTGCCAAACCTGCGGCCTCCAATGGATTCGTCCACTCAGACAGGCATGAATCCGACATGTCTCGTGTGCCATCATTTTGTTTTTATACACTTACCACTGCTCGACTAAAAGAATCTCGACCAACAGTCTATCAACCAAACAATTGACCGGTTGACTAAATGTGGTCAGCTGTGATGTCAATAAACATGAAATTACAAACCCTACTGTAGTGAAGACTTTAACATTTACTACATAGAATATATCACAGCAGAGCAATGTATTTCCTTCAGCAAGGCACTTTAATCAGATTTGTATATGTTGGACAAGGGTATTCACACTAACAAGCGAGGATTATAAAAAGGGACAGTAAACAAATGAACGGGGGAAGTTATGATCGTTGTCATTACTTGACCTCGTCCTGGAAGGACTTTCTCCCACTGAAAGTCTATGAGTAGGGTGTGGGTGCATTTTAAAAAGGGACCCTTGTCCCTGTCCACGCTTGTCAAAACATCTGCATCACCTGTGACCGGTTGTCCCCACTGTGTCAAATGCTTTGGGTGACCTCACATTCTACACTCCTCTGCACTCACTCCACATTAACTGCTTACTAAGGAACAATGAAATAGGCCAGAACTGCTGCCCACAGCATTTCACAAATATATAACCATATTTATTGAGTCCAGGTCTACTTAAAATCTGGTCAAAATATATATTCTTAGCTGAAGCAGTATATAACTTGTATGGCCGCTGAGTCCCTCAATCGATAGTAGTGATTGTGGACAGCTCCCCACTGGAATAAAAGTGTTGACACTACTATTTTGTCAGTAAATAGTAAGTTAAAAAGAAAACAAGCGAAGTCTGAATAGTATGAATGCCTCAGACAATGTTTAGGTAGCCTACATCTTCCAACCTCTCCTCATGCTCGTTGTTTTCTGAGTACAGTCTTTCATAACACTCAATCATTTTCAGGAGTCTATTCATGGGTCATTCATCAAAATGGGTTTTGTTGCCAGGAGCCATTTTTCATTGAGCACTATCCTGCATGGCCAGCATATTTTAAAATAACAACTTTTATGAAAATACTTAACTGGGGTTATTTTTACCTACAAATATACAGAGGTGCGAACCTTCATCTTTGAGTCATAAAAAAAGATGTGTAGCACTCAAATGCTTTGAAAGGCTGGTCATGGCGCACATCATCACCATCATCCCAGACACTCTGGACCCACTCCAATTGCCATATCTCCCCAACAGATCCGCAGATGACGCCATCACTATTGCACTCCACACTGCCTTCTCCCACCTGGACAAGTCACAATATCATCAGACAGAGCTTGTTGTCATTGCAGGCAATCTCAACGCTTTGCGTTACAGGGAAGACATCCTCCTCCCTCATGTGCTACCCTTCCTGCAGGCTCATCCTGACATGACACTCCAGCATGACAATGCCACCAGCCATACTGCTCATTCTGTGCATGATTTCCTGCAAGACAGGAATGTCAGTGTTCTTCCATGGCCAGCAAAGAGCCCGGATCTCAATCCCATCGAGCACGTCTGGGACCTGTTGGATCGGAGGGTGAGGGCTAGGGCCATTCCCCCCAGAAATGTCCGGGAACTTGCAGGTGCCTGGGTGGAAGAGTGGGGTAACATCTCACAGCAAGAACTGGCAAATCTGGAGGAGGAGGAGATGCACTGCAGTACTTAATGTAGCTGGTGGCCACACCAGATAGTGACTGTTACTTTTGATTTTGACCCCCCTTTTTTTCAGGGACACATTATTAAATTTCTCTTCGTCACATGTCTGTGGAACTTGTTCAGTTTATGTCTGTTGTTGAATATTGTTATGCTCATACAAATATTTACACATGTTAAGTTTGCTGAAAATAAATGCAGTTGACAGTAAGAGGACATTACTTTTAAATATATATCTCTCACTGTCAACTGCGTTTATTTTCAGCAAACTTAACATATATATATTTAATATAATAATAATCAATCATTTTGCTCTTTGTTTAACAATCTTACATATAAAACCTTATTTGTTCATCGAAAATTGTGAATAACTCACCACAGGTTAATGAGAAGGGTGTGCTTGAAAGGATGCTCGTAAAATGTTGGGTTGTATTGGAGAGAGTCTCTTAAATCATTTTCCACACACAGTCTGTGCCTGTATTTAGATTTCATGCTAGAGAGGGAAGAGAATCCACTCTCACATAGGTACATGGTTGCAAAGGGCATCAGTGTCTTAACAGCGCGATTTGCCAAGGTAGGATACTCTGAGGGCAGCCCAATGAAGAAATCTGACAGTGGCTTCTGATTTTAACAGAACCGCGTGCTGCAATTTCGCTGAGGCTCTCTTATTCAGATATCGATAAGTGGACTGGAGGCAGGGCATAAAAGGGTTAAAGAATCCAGTTGTTTGTGTCATCCCTTTCGGGAAAGTACCTGCGTAATTGCGCACCCAACTCACTCAGTAGCTTTGACCATATCACATTTGACATTGTCCGTAGCTTGAGTTCATTTGCACGCAAAAACATCATACAATGATGGAAATACCTGTGTGTTGTCCTTAATGCAGACAGGGAAGAACTCCAACTTCTTAATCATAGCCTCAATTTTGTCCTGCACATTGAATATAGTTGCGGAGAGTTCCTGTAATCCTAGATTCAGCTCATTCAGGAGAGAAAAACATCACCCAGATAGGCCAGTCGTATGAGAAACTTGTCATTATGCAAGCGTTCAGACAAGTGAAAATGCCAGTAAAGGGGCAGCAGGGTAGCCTAGTGGTTAGAGCATTGGACTAGTAACCAAAAGGTTGCAGGTTCATATCCCCGAGCTGACAAGGTACAAATCTGTCGTTCTGCCCCTGAACAGGCAGTTAACCCACTGTTCCTAGGCCGTCATTGAAAATAAGAAGTAAAATAAAAATACATTTCAAAAAGAACTTTAATCTCGTCTCTCAATTAAAACATACCTGTCAATACTTTGCCCCTTGATAACCAGCGTACTTCTGTATGTTGTAAAATCACATCATTGCACAGTGCAGAAAATACACAAGAGTCCAGGGGCCTTACTTTAACAACGTTAACCATTTTCACTGTAGTGTCCAAAACATCATTCAAGCTGTCAGGCATTCCCTTGGCAGCAAGAGCCTCTCGGTGGATGTGTGTACCCAAGTGGCGTCGGGAGCAATTGCTTGCATGCACGTTACCACTCCACTATGTCTCCCTGTCATGGCTTTTGCGCCATCAGTACAGATACCAACACATATTGACCACCAAAGTCCATGTGATGTCACAAAGCTGTCCAGTACTTTAAAAATATCCTCTCCTGTTGTCCTGGTTTCCAGAAGAGGAAGTCTTCCTTAATTGACCCCCCATAAACGTAACGGACATATACCAGTCTGTTGACTCATCCAGCTGTAACGCATATAATTCACTGGCTTGTATGTGAAGCAGTAATTATTTCAAAACATCTCCTGCCATGTCACTGATGTGTCATGAAAGTGTTGTTTGATTAAGGCATTGTCTGTATAGTTTTTTTGGCCTTTTCCCCCTGCATTGTCTCAGCCATATCCTCAGCAGCAGGAAGAATTAAGTCTTCCAAAATAGTATGGGGCTTGCCTGTCCTAGCCACTTGGTAACTCACTATATAAGATGCTTCTAGCCCCTTCTTATTAATGGTATCTGTTGTTTTTATACATGTCTTACTACTCTGAAGTCGTCTTAATTTTTGCTCAAAAAACTCCTGTGGCTTATTTTTCAAATGGGCATGTTTTTGTTTCTAAATGCACGCACATTACTAAATGCACACAAGAGTGAAGGTTTCATCGAGTTGTGAGATAGTACTTTTGAACATATAACACACTGTGGCTGAGGAAAGGCACTACTCCAAATATAAATGAACCCCAAATCAATGTCGTTCTCATCATATTTGCGCCTCTTCGATGGTCCAACGTCCCTGTCTGTTGTTCTGTGTTTTCCCTGGTAAAGGGGCAGTAGCTCTTCAGCTGCATCAGATTCACAACTGTCAGTGTCCATGCTAGCTGGGTTAACAACAAATGTAGAATTACTGATGCTAGCATTGGATGTGCTCGTGGAAGTAGAACCACTTGTGTCGTCGAGAGGTGCAGGTGTAGTACTGCTGGTAGTAGCAGTACTACCAGTAGAGTTGGTATGTGTCTCTATGGACGAGGGCCTTACTAAATGGACTGTTTGAAATCGTGAAGAATTGTTTTACTTTTTTTTGTAAAGGTATTTATTTTTAAAATATTTAAAGCAATGTGAATCACATTTTTACTTGGCGTACCCCCAGCGGCATTGTGTGTACACCCTGGTGGGCAAGTCCTGCCCTAGACCATCACGCGACAAACTTAGAACGGTCTCAGAACGTCAGTGGGATAACATTGCGCCCAAAACCCTTAAGGGACCTAATGGGAACATCGGCGAATGTCCTCAGGGCGTCCCCTTTTTGCTGGGTCTATACCAGGCAGTGTCAGAGGAAGGCCCTAACAATTGTCAACGGCTCCAGCCACCCAAGTCATAGACTGTTCTTTATGCTACTGCAGGGCAGGCGGTAGCGATGCACCAAGTCTGGAACCAATAGGACCCTGAACAGCTTCTACTCCCAAGCCATAAGATTGCTAAATAGTTAACCAAATAGCTACCTGGACTATCTACATTGACCCTCTTTTGACTCATTAAATACGCTGCTGCTACTGTTAATTATCTATCCTGTTGCCTCATCACTTTACCCCTACCTATATGTACATATGTGTGTAACTTTAGTTATGAACAAATTCTTATTTACAATGAACTGTACCTCAGTTACCTTGTACCCCTGCACATTGACTTGGTACTGGTATCCAGTATACTGTATATTCTTTAACTTTATTATATAGACAAGTTATCGTTACTTGTTGTGTATTTATTATTTTTCTATTATTTCTCTCTGCATTTATAGGAAGGACTCGTAAGTAAGCATTTCACTGTTAGTCTACACCTGTTGTTTACGAAGCATGTAACAAATACAATTCGTTTTAATTCTGTGTAGAATTAAGTGTAGGGCTGGGATTAGGGCTGGGAATTGCAAGGGACCTCACGATAATGTCACGATACTTAGGTGCCGATACAATATATTGCAATTCTCACTATATGTATTGCGATTCACTACTGCCATTTTTATTGCGATTTGATGTTCCAAACATATTTCTCACAATATGTCTGCTGCTGAGAGAGCACGAGAAAAACAAGTTTTAATCAGTCAGGGAAATAAAAGTTCTGAAAATATGTTGGCCCACTATTTAAAAAGAAGATGGAGAACATGCTATAGGATGAAACATTTTTGTGGGGGTGCAGGTTCAGCCAACTAGTGCTAGCTAATGCTACTTTTCAGTAGCAAAATATTTTCTATGTTCAGCCTGAATTTAGATGTTTTTGTCACTGGCCTACACGCAATACCCCAAATGTCAAAACATAATTCTATTTTGAGAAACGTATACAAATTAAACATTTTAAGCTGAAATGTCTTGAGTCAATAAGTATAAAACACCTTTTATTCTGGAAAGCATAAATAAGTTCAGGAGTAAACATTTGCTTAACAAGTCACATAAGTTGTATCGACTCACTGTGTGCAATCATTTTTAAACATATATTTTTAATGACAACCTCATCTCTGTACCCAAAACATACATCTTTAAGGTTCCTCAGTCGGGCAGTGAATTTCCAACACACATTTCAACACAAAGACCAGGGAGGTTTTCTATGCCTCGCAAAGAAGGGCACATATTGGTAGATGGGTAAAATAAAACAGACATTGAAAATCCATTTGAGGTTATTAATTACACTTTGGATGGTGTATCAATATGCCCAGTCATTACAAAGATACAGGCGTCCTTCCTAACGTATTTGCTGGAGGCCAATGGTGACTTTAAAACATTTACAGAGTTTAATGGCTGTGATAGGAGAACTGACGATGGATCAACAACATTGAAGTTACCTCACAATATTAACCTAATTGGCAGAGCGAAAAGGAAGCCTGTACAGAATATTTTTTATTCCAAAACATGCTTCCTGTTTGCAACAAGGCAAAATGTGGCAAAGCAAGTCATTTTTTCTCCCGAAAACAAAGTGTTATGTTTGGGGCAAATCCAACACTACATATCACTGAGTGCCACTCTCCATATTTTCAAGCATAGTGGAGGCTGCATCATGTTATGGGTATGCTTGTAATCGTTAACTTGTCAGGTTTTCAGGATAAAACATAAATGGAATGCAGCTAAGCACAGGCAAAATCCTAGAGGAAAACCTGGTTCAGTCTGCTTTCCAACAGACACTGGGAGATGAATTCACCTTTCAGCATGACAATAACCTAAAACACAAGTTCAAATCTACACTGGAGTTGCTTACCAAGGAGACTGAATGTTGGCCGAGTTACCGTTTTGACCTAAATCTGCTTGAAAATATATTGCAAGACATGAAAGTGGTTGTCTAGCATTGATCAACAACCAATTGACCCAGCTTGAATAATTTTTTCAAGAATAATCGGCAAATATTGTACAATCCAGGTGTGTAAAGCTCTTAAGACTTACCCAGAAAGAAAGACAGCTGTAATCGCTGCCAAAAATTATTCTAACATGTATTGACTCAGGGGTGTGTATACTTAGGTAATGAGATTTCATTAACAATAAATGTGCAAAAAAACAACAACATGCTTTCAGTTTGTCATTATGGGGTATTGTGTGTTGATGGGTGAGGAAAAACAATTGAATCAATATTGATTTCAGACAGTAACACAACAACATGTGGAATACGTCAAGCGGCTTGAATACTTTCTGATGGCACTGTATATTTATTTTTAACAAATTGAGTCGAATATAGACATATCGTGTAAAAATGTCATTGCAATATGTAACTGTATCAATTCCCTCCCCCCACCCTTCACTATTCTTTATATAGAAGTGCTAGCTCATTTTTCTTTTAATGCCATTAAGAATAACATTCTAAAAGGCATACCTTGCAACACACTATCTCATCAAATAAAATGGCTGTTGACAACCATGACATGTCATGAAAAAAGAAACCACTTAACAGTGTCCAGAATAGAGAGGTGACTAGGGGGATGTATAGGCTATTTATCCATTCAACTAGCCTAACTGTCCAGGCATTCGAAGTTGCTGTCCCACTGCACAAGATGGCTTTTGTTCAGGAGTGCAAACAAAAGGCAATTAATTGGATTGGCTATGGGGGGGCACTGCTGGAGAGGAAGACAGTGGGGGCGATGGGATTTGTGCTTGGGCTGCTGTTCCAGGGCTGATAGCATCTCGATGAGTGGACTGAATGCTACCGGGAGGCCCATTATAGAGACTTCATGAGCTTCCTGCTGCCTTCTCACAGACTCTGCCCTGTGAACACCATGATTGTGTGGCTAAAGAGTTCAGTAAGTGACTATCTCTGGCTGTGCTACAATGTGTTTCGGCCATTGTCACATTGTCCAATAGAAAACTGGCCTGTTCCACTCACTTCCAACAGGATCTAAGCCTACGTAGTAGATCAATTCCATTGGGAAACACAGAGAGATGAATAGATAAAGCCAAACAACTTTGCTAGATTTAGATATGTAGGTTGTGAAAAGTCTCCGTTTTGTGAAAAGCTCAAGCGAGCCAGTGAAGTCTGGCCAATGACCTTGTCCCCAGAGGCAGTGTCACATGGGACGCCCTGTCAACTCAGCCGTTTTTTCAGAGCACAGCGAGCATCCTTTGGACCAGGAAGTGAGGCGGATTAAGGCTTTTGCCCCCACTAAATCAACACGTCTCTGCTAGCAGTGTGGCGTTATTATTCAGCTGTCAGACAAGCCTTAGCTCACCGGTGTCTGCTGCATACGTCGGCTGGCACTCTCAACAATGGCCGCTTATCGCTGTAGCTCGGGCCAATGTGGCCGAACCTACCCCAGTGTATCGGGCCAAATAGGCCATTGCGACGTAAACTATACGCTGAGGCGACATTCCGTAAACTCACGCATTGGTATCTCTTTATGCTCGTGAGGAATTATTAAGGAGTTGTATCTTGTTAATGGAAAGATTTAGGAAAGAGTTATTATCGCAGTTGAAGGATGAGAAGTACATGTGGGGGGTTGTGCATATGTCTGTGGAAGCTGGGATTATTATAGGATGACGTTATACATATTTAGCTCTTACTCTCAGGGACTGTCTAGAGATTTAACCACAATAGTATTATCTATCTGTGTATGAACACTGTCAGGGGTTATGGAGTGAACTAGCAACACCCATGTTTCAACCCCATTGCTTGTTTTGTTTTTTCAAAATGTCATCACAATCACATTACTTGACCATAACATTTGGCCAAGGAACCTATTTAAACCCACAAAAATCTATTTTCCCTTTCTCGACAAAGCATAGACATTTATTTTCGTTGCAATGGGAAAGGCTGGGATGGAAATTACATTCCTAATTAGGATTTAGGAAAAGGTCAGTCTGCTTGGACTAGAATGTGAGGCATTTGCAGCGAGCAGGGCAGATGCCATCTGTGCAGAGTGCTGTGAGCAGCTAATTCTGGCACCCGAGAGCAACACGATTTAACACAGATTTTTGTTGTAGGAGCTTCGCTTCGAGCACGGGATTGACTCTGTCCCCTGCCAAAACTCTGTGATGAGCTGAATTAGGCCCATGGATCTCTTAAGCCCCTACCACGGTCTGAGGGGGCTCCCCAATGTATTTTGACGTGCGAGATGTGTGGCGTGTCAGATTGTAAACACCGGAGTGCTACATCAGGGGCGCCGTCCACTCAATTTGCCTTGACAGAAGGTGTTTTCAGCATCTTAAAATCAGCCACCTATTGATCTTAAGGGAGGATGGTCAAGGCTTCCCCAGCTGCCTGTAAAATATCAGGAAACGTAGTGCTGCTATGCTTCCTTGAGAGTACAACCATTTAGCAAACTTTTGGGACCACTATAGCTGCAAGGCTTCTCAAACGCTAACCTGTTCTCACCCTACCAGACCCGCTACCGCTGATTGTCCACCACATCACCACTAACCTGCACTTAATGTACAGTATTGACTCCAGAACAAGCTATGCACAACCCATATAGCATGGTGGCTTCCCTTTATGCACAGCAGAATGTCGAACTGGCGCCCCTCTCCTCTCCATCAGCACTTTCATACCCACTAAAATGTGCATGACTTATAATGCTTCCTGTGTAAATGTGCCTGGATATAAATATGTAGATTAGCAGTTCCAAGCTTAGATTCTTTTACCTGTTATCAGAACACCCTATCATAATTCTATTTATGTTATCAGACTTATAGCACTGGCTGTTTTGAATTTCATGTTGCCCTTGGCAAGTAAAAAGAGATTACCTAAGAGGTAGTAATATAAACAGTATGCTTGCCATTTAATACAACACGGGGAATAGACTACAGTGCATTCGGAAAGTATTCAGGCCCCTTTACTTTTTACACATTTTCTTACGTTACAGCCTTATTCTAAAATGGATTATATAGATTTTGTCCCCCTCATCAATCTACACACAACACCCCATAACGACAAAGCAAAAACAGGTTTTTAAAAATGTTTCCAAATGTATATATAAAAAACTTATATCACGTGTTTTAAATGTTTCCTTATTAATTACAAATAAAAAACAGATATCACCTTTCTTGGGCATGACTCTACAAGCTTGGCACACCTGTATTTGGGGAGTTTCTCCCATTCTTCTCTGAAGATCCTCTCAAGCTCAGTCAGGTTGGATGGGGAGCGTTGCTGCACAGCTATTTTCAAGTCTATCCAGAGATGTTTGATCAGGTTCTAGTCTGGGCACTAGTGGGGCCACTCAAGGACATTCAGAGACTTGTCCCGAAGCAACTCCAATGTTGTCTTAGCTGTGTGCTTAGGTACATTGTTGTGTTGGAAGGTGAACCATCGCCCCAGTCTGAGGTCCTGAGTGCTCTGAAGCAGGTTTTCGTCAAGGATCTCTCTGTACTTTGCTCCATTCATCTTTCCCTCGATCCTGACTAGTCTCCCAATCCCTGCCGCTGAAAAACATCTCCACAGCATAATGCTGCCACTACCATGCTTCACCGTAGGGATGGGGCCAGGTTTCCTCCAGACGTGACGCTTGGCATTCAGGTTTCATCAGACCAGAGAATCTTGTTTCTCATGGTCTGAGTGTCTTTAGGTGCCTTTTGGCAAATTCCAAGAGGGCTGTCATGTGCCTTTTTACTGAGGCGTGGCATTCGTCTGGCCACTCTACCATAAAGGCCTGAATGGTGGAGTGCTGCAGAGATCATTGTCCTTCTGGAAGGTTCTCCCATCTCCACAGAGGAACTCTGGAGCTCTGTCAGAGTGACCAACGGGTTCTTGGTCACCTTCCTGACCAAGGCTCTTCTACCCCGCTTGGTCGGGTGGCCAGCTCTACGAAGAGTCTTGGTGGTTTCAAACTTCTTCCGTTTAAGAATGACGGAGGCCACTGTGTTCTCGAGGACCGTCAATGTTGCAGACATTTTTTGATACCCTTCCCCAGATCTGTGCCTTGACACAATCCTGTCTTGGAGCTCTACGGACAACTCCTTTGACCTCATGGCTTGGTTTTTGTTCTGAAATGCACTGTCAACTGTGAGACCTTTATATAGACAGCTGTGTGCCTTTCCAAATCATGTCCAATCAATTGAATTTACCACAGGTGGACTCCAATCAAGTTGTAGAAACATCTTAGGGATGATCAATGGAAACAGGATGCACCTGAGCTCAATTTCGAGTCTCATAGCAAAGGGTTTGAATACTTTGTAACGGTCTGTTTTCACTTTGTCATTGTGTGTGTGTGTGTGTGTGTGTGTGTGTGTGTGTGTGTGTGTGTGTGTGTGTGTGTGTGTGTGTGTGTGTGTGTGTGTGTGTGTGTGTGTGTGTGTGTGTGTGTGTGTGTGTGGATTGAGGAAAACATTTTATTTAATCAATTTTAGAATGAGGCTGTAACGTAACAAAATGTGGAAAAAGTCAAGGGGTCTGAATAATTTACAAATGTACTGTAGGTAGCACACAGTATGACATTTTTCTCTGTAGCTCAGCAGAATAGTTTATGGAGAAAAGTAAGGATAAAAGCTGGTTAATTATGAGTAGGACTGATGTCTGACTGTAAAGTCTATGTATACAGAGGGGTCTGTTTGGTGCAGATAAGTATGATGCAACATACTGTGAATCAAGTGCCTGTTTCTTTACATCTAGGTAATATTGAGTGTTGAGATCAGATATCATATTAAGTCAAGAGGAATAAAGACTGCATTAAATGATCACAACATGATTATCTTAACAACCTTGAATTTAACATACATATTTAATGTCTTTATAGGAGTTAATGCAGCAATGTTTCTGTTAAACAACTTTACAAATGTAAATCTGGTCAGGCATATCTCTGGACCTCTTAATTCAGTTAGGCCTGTGGGCCGGGGGATGCAAGTTTTAGTTATGCTTTTCTACTGGGTAAAGCTGGAATGCCATTATTCCTGGCACACAATGGCCATCGACAATTGTTCAGTTGAATTTATCATTCACTCACTCCTACTGCCTAAAACTGTGTCACAAAACAATGGTCTCAATTGGCATGCAGGAGGGCCTGGACCCTGTGAACCACCAGTAGGACACCAAACAAGAGCACTGTTTTAATCCAGGAACCAGATTTTATCATGCAAAGACGCTGCACATGACTCAATGAATGGGGACGGCAATATTCTGCTCAAAGACCATTCAGAAATGTTTTGCATTTAGTTAATAATTCAATTGAATAGCACATTTTTGGAGCACTTTGACATCCTGTATTCTAATGTGAAGCGAGTGCAGATCACAACTGGTATGGCTGCGCCACCAAAGGTGAAGAGTGAAGTTTTGTGGACCAGCCTGTGAGTTAGTAACTACTCAGCTGGAGGACAAAGTGATAGCGGCCAGATGAAAATGCTGACGCAAAGTGACAGGTTCCCAGGCATACGGTGACACCGTCGCCCCCTAACCCCTCCACTCTCTCATTGGTTCTAGTCAGGCCTACTCTTTGACCTCCATAGATCAAGAGGACCCCTCCCTGCCGTAAAAGCACAGGGGGCTGCCCTGAAGCAGGGCTTATCGCAGCCACACATGCAAATGCAGAATAAATGAATGCGCAAAGAGCCCTTCCGGGTAAAACTGAACTCTGCCGGAGTCGACCTGGAGAAGATGGAATGTAAATGAGCTTACTACTGATTCCCAACCACAACTTCTAATCAGAGACCATTATACACACACAGTGCACACAGTTTCTTTTCAGCAGTAGGTATCTTACTGGATATAGCATGTTATACCACGGGTGGGTCTAATCCTGGATGCTGATTGGTTAAAACTGCATTCCAGCAGTTAACACCGGCTAAATCTATGATGTTGAAATGCCTATTTATTCTGTTCCATCTCACTGGCACTGCGCAATCCACTGTCTCATCAGCCCAGCCAGGCACTTTATAAACTTGATCTCCACTATAAAAAGCATCCAGACATTATCTCCCATTTCTTTTACACTAGCATTTGGTTATCAACAGCGGAGACTTGGATAAACTTTGCTGTCTGTCTCTCTGACATTTGCAACATTGTTTCAATATTGAAATTCGATATACAGCTGTCCCATAGTTATAAACATGTCGGGAGTCTGGACAAAACAGACAGGCAGGCAGCTTTTCTCTGACAATTGAAATCATGAATCAGCTGGCATCATTTTTATAGATATATATACAGGTAAAATGAAATGAAATGCAGCTAGTTTTCTGTCTGTCCAGCTTTAGTTTGAAGTGTGTTGTTGGCTAGTTCCTCTAAACAACAGTGTTCTGACAAGAGAGTACATTTTCTATGCCAGGCGAAATCGTGCATCATTAGCTCATTATGGATTCGTCCAAATAAATGTCACTAAAAACAGCTTAAACAAACACAAAATGCAACTACTTACTACTGTTTATCTGGCTGCACAGTTTGATGTACTAAGTTAGCTATAGTTGGCCAGCTAGCAATGTTTTTAATGGAAATATGTTGGGAACCCTTGTATGACACGGTTTGCAACAACACCCATGACAATATATCCTCCAAACACGGACTTCTTGGGCATTATCATTTAAAGATTGCATATACAATTGAAGTTTGCTGCTCTCTTGCACTGTTACAACACTCAGCCCTCCTCTCCCATATCAAGCCTGGTGACATTTGCTCGGCAGCTGAAGGACTCCGATGTATTTTCTTTGAGAGGCTTGCGTTATCTTTGCTTGAACTGCACTATATTTAGTCGCAATGGAATGAGGGAAGACCACAAAGCCCATGTACATTTCTGAACTTGGAATTTGATTGCCTGTATGCATTACCATTAGATATCAAATCCTTTTATGACAGGAGTTAACATTCCTCCCGTGACTGTTTCAATCATCATATAGATGCAACCAATGTGACGTCATTCCCTGATCTGGTATCCACTATCAACCCCAGCAACCTGGATACAAAAGGCCTTTCTGCTGGTGCCATATTCAGTTGTTACCCAATACTGAAAAGAGAGAGGAAAACAGCAATGGCAAGGCAAGTCCAGCGACAACCTGTGATTCGAGGAGATGAGGCACAAAAATGACATGTGACTCTTAGGGTACTATCACAACATATTGTGCAATCACAGCATAGCAATAGTGGTCAAATGTTAAAGTTGCCTAGGGTTAATTACACGGAAGAAATTAGGCCCTAATCTATGGATTTCACATGACTGGCATCTGTTGGTCACAGATTATTTTTTAAAGGTAGGGGCGTGGATCAGAAAACTAGTCAGTATCTGGTGTGACCACCATTTGCCTAATGCAGTGTGACACATCAGCTGCCAGGAATTGTGTACAGATCCTTGCGACAGCATTATCATGCTGAAACGTGAGGTGATGGGATGAATGGCACGACAATGGGCATAAGGATCTCGTCACGTTATCTCTGTGCATTCAAATTGCCATCGATAAAATGCAATTGTGTTAGTTGTCTGTAGCTTATGTCTGCCAATAACATAACCCCACCTAGACCATGGGGCACTCTGTTCACAACGTTGACATCAGCAAACCGCTCGCCCACACGAAGCCATACACGCTGTCTGCCATCTGCCTGGTACAGCTGAAACCGCCATTCATCCGTGAAGAGCACACTTCTCCAGCGTGCCAGTGGCCATTGAAGGTGAGCATTTGCCCACTGAAGACGATTACAACGCCAAACTGCAGTCAGGTCAAAATCCTGGTGAGGACGACGAGCAAGCAGATGACCTTCCCTGAGACAGTTTCTGACAGTTTGTGCAGAAATTCTTTGGTTGTGCAAACACAGTTTCATCAGCTGTCCGGGTGGCTGGTTTCAGACGGTCCCACAGGTGAAGAAGCCAGATCTGGAGGTCCTGGACTGGCGTGGTTACATGTGGTCTGCGGTTGTGAGGCTGGTTGGACGTACTGCCAAATTCTCTAAAACGATGTTGGAGGCGGCTAAAGAAATGCATATTCAATTCACTGACAACAGCTCTGGTGGACATTCCTGCAGTCAGCATGCCAGTTACACGTTCCCTCAACTTGAGACATCTGTGGCATTGTGTTGTGGGACAGAACTGCACCTTTTAGAGTAGCCTTTTATTGTCCCCAGCACAAGGTGCACCTGTGTAATGATCATGCTGTTTAATCAGCTTCTTGTTATGCCACACCTGTCAGGTGAATGATTATCTTGACAAAGAATATATGCTCACTAACAGGGATGTAAACACATTTGTGTATTTAATTGGAGAGAAATAAGCTTTTGGATAATTTCTGGTATCTTATATTTTAGCTCACAAAACATGGGACCAACACTTTACATGTTGCGTTTATATTTTTGTTCATTGTATTTCATTGCCGCCTACGCGCAGATGCTTATATTGCTCCTCGGGTTTCATTTGTGCCCATCTGTGACAGCAGACAAACCTTTCGTTTCAGAATATCTTGTCAGAGCTCAAGCTTGGAGGATGAACAGATGGATACAGTGTTTGATTGAAACCAGAGGTTATTTGTATCATCCAATAAGAAGAGAAGTGACACTTTACGAAAGCAAATGGTGGGCGATTTTGCTTATCGTCCACGAAACAGGATGAAAATTCAACTAAATACCTCTGGTAATGGTGTTAGTCGGCCCATGGTGGTAATCTTCACTTCTTATATAAAGAGGCTTCAGTGTGCCCTCGCCACTATGTATACCCACAACAATGTTAAACTGTGTTGGACCTGAAGTGTAAAAATAGGGGTGAGAGGGGATAACAAAGTTGACCGGTCAAGTCAGCTGTCGAGAGTGACCTCCACTGAGGAACTGGAGGTCACTGACACTGCTGGATGACCTTAGCTGTGACAACACAACCTGCGGTCACACGGCCTGCAAGCTTTGACCTAAAACCGGTCCCTGCTATTGTTGTTGTTATTTTCACTGAAGACTTGAGGTCAGTTTGGCACATTTCTACTAAGGACTTACCACCAGTGTTTTCCCCAAAAGGCTGTTTCCATCTTATGGGCCATTGCTTCAGCGGGCCTGGTCTAACCTGGGGCCAAGCCCAGGCCACTGGTACTTTTGAAAATAAGAATTTGTTCTTAACTGACTTGCCTAGTTAAATAAATGTAAAATATATATATATATTTTTACATAATCACTGGCAACACAATGGTGCTGTAATGGAAAACCCCCATTTAGCCACTTCCCCCCAGCTCATAAAAAAGGTGGGCCCCCACCAGCAGGGTTGGGTAGGTTACTTTCTAAATGTAGTCTGTATTTTTAAATATTTTGTCTTTAACCTTTTATTTAACTAGGCAAGTCAGTTGAGAACAAATTCTTATTTACATTGACGGCCTAGTAACAGTGGGTTAACTGCCTTGTTCAGGGGCAGAACGACAGATTTTTACCTTGTGTAGTAATCAGTAAGTAACGTAATTTTTGGATTACCCAAACTCAGTAATGTAATCTGATTACTTTCCCCACAAGAGGCAGGAAAGAACACAAATTATCCATCAAACACAGTTGACTTGTGGTCAGATTCCCTCAGGTGGAACAAACTTAAACTTGCACCTTCTTTCAATGCCTAATTTAAAGTCATTGAGAAAACAGAAATGTGTCTGTCTTTTTTCGCAAACATTCTTTCTGAATTTTAAAAGTATTCAAAAGTATCTGTTATCTGATTCCAATGCTTTTTTTCTGGTAACAGATTCGATTTACAGTTGTTTTGTAATCAGATTACATGTAAGAGATTAACTGTATTCAGTTACTCCCCAACCCTGACAACCAGAGCTCCTGGTTACTGGTGGGGGAAGGGACATTTGCATGCTTTGGTATAGAAACTGTGGAAACTGGAACATGCTTTGTTTTGGGGTCAGGGCTAATCCTTTCTTAGAAAGGAGTTTATTCTATATGGAATATAAATGTCAATTCATGAATTCATTAGTCTGGCTGAGTCCAGACACAGTGTATATATTTGCAGCTAAGCTAAGTGGGAATTGGCATCTCCTAGGGGTAAAACAAATCAGATCTGTATTTTTGAGAGAAAGCAAAGCATGCCACTGAGATTATAGGCTATTTTCATTTTACTTCTGTTGAACACTATCCTGTCTAACAGTATTGTGAAAGTATTTGGTTTTAGTGGGATAAAAGTAACTCAAAACACAATGTGGTTTAGCCTGCACATTTCATAAAGGGCCTCCCAGTAAATTACTCACAGCACTGACCAAAGAAAAACACTCTCTGTAACCAGGTTTTTAGCCAACCATTCCATGCGAATGAATTACCTGACATATGAAAATTTGTGTCAGTAAAATTAATTATTTGAGAAATGGAGGTGGAAACACCTTTTATGCGCAAATATTGATACAATTACCATCATATCAAAGTAAACTTGGAGTTAAGTGATTGATGTGTGGTCCTCCACCTACGAATTTGTATTTTTTACCTTTATTTAACTAGGCAAATCAGTTAAGAACCCATTCTTATTTTCAATGATGGCCTAGGAACAGTGGGTTAACTGCCTGTTCAGGGGCAGAAAGACAGATTTTTACCTTGTCAGCTCGGTGGTTTGAATTTGCAACCTTCCGGTTACTAGACCAACGCTCTAACCACTAGGATACCCTGCAATTTATTAGGCTACAGATTAAATAATTGATGATGAACTTCACAGGGTGGTCAAAGTGCATGGTGATGAGCTTGATGCTCCTTTACAATAAAATCAAGGGTCTTATTATGGTGACATGTTGATCGATGCTTGGCTGCCGTTTGACAAATAAAAAAATATAATCTCATCGTGTAGGTAGTTTACCCGCGCTGTATCTGCCAGCTGTTGGCTAGAGTATGTGCCAAGACCAGAGTGGGCACATTGGCTATATACTGTATTGCAACAGTTTTTCTGACTAAACCAACAGTATAGTTGAAAATGTGATGGAAACCCATTTATGTATTTTTTTATTCGGTACATAAAACAAGTAATTTTTTTACGTGCACTACGTCATCACGCACAGACTTTTATCCGCAATAAGCCAGTTTGATGGAAACACATCTCTGGTGTGTAAATGTACATATTGTTTTATGCACTTTTTTGAATATTTACATAAAAACCTGTCACCAATTGAATGGAAACCTAGCTAGTGGTCAAGTACAGTGAGCTCCAAAAGTATTGGGACAATGACAATTTTGTTTTGTCTCTGTACTCCAGCACTTGGGAACTGAAATTATACCTTGACTTATACATTAATTATACACATTAATTATACATTAAAGTGCAGACTGTCAGCTTTAAGTTGAAGGTATTTACATCCATATCGAATTAACCATTTAGAAATTACAGCACTTTTTGTACATACATGTAGTCCTCCCATTTCAGGGGACCAAAAGTATTTGGACAAATTCACTTGTGTATTAAAGTGATCAAAAATTAATATTTGGTCCCATATTCATAGCACATAATGACTACATCAAGCTTGTTACTCTACAAATGTGATACATTTTCTGTTTGTTTTGGTTGTTTCAGATTATTTTGTGTCCAATAGAAATTAATGGTAAATAGAGTATTGTGTCATTTTGGGGTCACATTTATTGTAAATATGAATAGAATATGTTTCTAAACACTTCTACATTAATGTGGATGCTACCATGATTATGGATAATGCTGAATGAATTGTGAATAAACATTCCCCCAAGATGCTAACCTCTCACCATTACAATAAGGAGGTTAGCAATTATTATTATTATTTTATGCCTCTAACTTCTTCACTCATCATTATTCATTATTCCGTAATCATGGTAGCATCCAGTGTTTAGAAACATATTATATTCTAGTTTACAATGAAAGGGACTCCAAAATGACAAAATAAATGATTTACCGTTCATTTCTATTGGGCACAAAATAATCTGAAACGCAAGCTAAACAAACAGCAAATACATCCAACACATTTGGAGATTCCCAAGCTTGATGTAGTCATTGCGTGCTATGAATATGGGACCAAATACTTCACTTTTTACTACTTTAATACACATATAAGTGAATTGTGTCCTAATACTTTTGGTTCCTTGAAATGGGGGGACTATGACCAACTCAGTGGCCTTGTGGTTAGTATCCACCCTGAGATTGGAAGGTTGTGAGTTCGATCTGGCCGAATCATACCAAAAACTGTAAAAATGAGATCTGATGCGAACCAGATGCATCTCTGGGAAACCGATGCATCTCTGCTTGGCATGCAGCATTAAGTAGATAGATTGGGGGTAAGGCCAGCGATAGACGAGGGTCCTGTCCAGGGGCTGTACTTGTACTTCAAGCTGCCTCACACTACAGAAACTGGAGATAGGCTCCTGCTCCTATGAGCCATTCCAGCTCGCACACACCAAGGCTTGTGCAAGGCTACTTACTTCTGTACAAAAAGTGGTTCAACGATTCAACCGATATGGATGAAAATACCCTCTGTAAATTTCTCACTCATTATTATTCTTGATTCATTCAGCATTATCCATAATCAGTCTACACTTCAACCTCATAGTCATTGCATCATTTCAAATCCAAAGTGCTGGAGTACAGAGCCAAAACAACAAAAAATGTGTCACTGTGCCAATACTTTTGTAGTTCACTGTATGTGGTGACAAAAACTGTAACCTAGTTTTGCATGCGAAGATAAATATTTACTCTCTTTGGGGAATTCCAAGTGTTCACATAGCCTCCCTCGGCTACAAGTTAAACTCTCTGCAGGCCAAGACACTGTGGCGGTACAGAAGTGCAGTTACCCGAGTGGCTGAATTGGAGAATGTGTGACCTTTTCCACACCTTGGCCAACAGGGAGCCATGCAGAACCTTTAAGAGCAGTAGAGGGAGAAGAGAGCTTAAGTCTTGAGGAGTGTTGTACTGGACAGTATTTTTTAGCACTGGGGTAGAGCCTAGTTTAACACAATCCACATATGGAGTGGAAGTTGCATAGCACAGAAACACATCCCATCCGATGCCATCGCTAACTAAGGAGGATAATGAATTGCTCTGTGGGCACCACTTGCTCAGCGAACGCACAACCTCCTCCTCCTGGGGGAACTGAACCAATGGAGCAGTTTAAAAATAACGAGGAATATTATCCGCTTCACGTGCTGTTGAATGTTCACTGAGGAGATGTGTCAAATTTCTAATCACGTGTTTGTGTGCACAACACAAAACAAATATTTGAAGACAGCAACTAGAAGATACTTCGCAAACTAGGTACTTTAATGTCTGGGGTTTTCAAAGGGGCATGGGAGTATCTTGCTGAGGTGCTAGGCAGCGTTGTCACTTGGGGATTTCACTGGGAAGCTTATTTGGAACCCTCCATTTATGACTTCACACTCCTCTATAACTTTCTTTTACTACCAGAAGGGGAAATATTTGTGCCATTCCCCATAGGAAAACACCATAGAAAGCTAGGATCCAATTCACATGCAGGCATCCTTTCTCTAGTCATCAGTTCAATCACCATCGCTCCATGTCATCTGCATGTATAATTTGAAATGAAGCCAAGGGCTTTTTTCTCCAGTTGCTCTGCTATTGTTTTATTCAGCACTGCTACGCCTGGGATTTTATCAGGGCATTACACTAAGATTATCAAGAAGAACCAGCCTTCCCTCTTGAGGAGGGTGAGGGATATAAAAAAACATGAATGTAAATTGCCAGATCGCACACAGATGTGCCCTGCCAAGAAGACGGGAAAGAGAGAAGGAAAGACAGGTTAATATAGGTCACAGAGCACCTTTATGGTTTGAGGGCTTAAACTACACACACAAAGGCACACACACTGCAAAGATCTGTCCGTCCACCATATATGAACCCAGTGGGAAACACTAGAGCAGCCTCTCAGGCCCAGGTGTCAGGGGCTGCGTCATGGCACTGGGAAGAGTCTCTCCCAGAGCAAGGCGGAGAGAGAATAGACAGGAAAACAGGCGTCATAGGGCAGGATGTGGCAGACAGGGGAAGAGAGACGGGAGATACCTGTCCCACAGCGCACAGTCATCACTTCCTCATTGCCGCCTAGACTCCGAATGCTTTACTGGCCAGTGCTGCCGTTCCGCTAATGCCCCCCATCAGGAAAGCTCCATCTGTTGCTGTGCAAACGCTAAGGAGGATGTCATTGTTAAGAGGATGTATGTTCAAGCAAGGGAATGGCCTGCTGGATCCGCTCTATCTCTTGTATTGTTCAGCTAGCCTCGCCTGCCAAACCAGGGAAATGATTAGGAATTCAGACTTCCTGCCTGCAGACTAGACTATTTTGTGTGTAAATTACCAAACGTCGGGACTCGTTGGGGACAGTATATTTCCACAGTATTTAGTATGTTGTTTAAAAAGCTACCTTCTGCACTCCCAAAGGGTATGCTCTGGATGTAGATTGGAATTTATTCCTGGAGTTTTTGCCATTTTTGTCCTGGACAGTTGTTTCTAGGCCAGACCTCACAACCTTTTATTGGAGTTTCAAGCTAACTTAAGCACTAAATATGTACTAATACTGTCTTATTTACAGCCTTAGCTAGTATTTTAGCAAGTAAAAAAAAAATAAAGCTGTTTGGTGAAATCAAAGACAAAATACTATTGTGTTTAGTAATATATTTAGGCAAGCTGATATGTGTTTATTGTCTTAAAGATGGAAGCAAAATAGTGGATGCAAAATAGCACCATAATTTCAAAGATTCACAACTACCTGGGGCAGCAGGTAGCCTAGCGGTTAGTTGCTTGTTCAAATCCCCAAGCTGGCAAGTTGGAAACATCTTCCGTTCTGCCCTTGAGCAAGGCAGTTGACCCCCACAACAACTGCTCCCTGGGTGACGATGACGTGGATGTCGATTAAGGCAGCCCCCCTTCAGAGATTCAGAGGAGTTTTGGTTAAATATGGAAGATATATTTTGGTTGAATGCATTCAGTTGTGCAACTGACTAGGTATCCCTTTTCCCCTTCTATATTTTACAGTAGGTATGAGGTTCCTTATTGGATATGCATCCTTCTTTCGATGCTAAACCCACCACTGGTGTGCATGGCCAAAGAGCTCTATTTTCATAACATTTACATTACATTTAAGTCATTTAGCAAAGGGCATGTCTTCTTGTCCCTTGATATTCTGGAATAGAGGAATATGTGAATATGTTTCAGGCTTTGACAAAACAATTTGATGTTTCAGTTTAGAAATACAGTAAATTAGCTTTTCAGTCAAGCATTGTTACAGTATTAACAAAATACTGTATTTTATACTGCTTTTATGCCTTGTCACTTCTAATGCTTGTGGGTTTTTTAAAAGGCAAACTGAATAACTTTTTCCTCTCAGGGCCTAACTTTTATGGTCTGTCTGAAGTAGAACTGTATTAAATGGATCACATCTCGAGAGACAAAGCCCAAAATACTGTTATTAAAGATTCATAGCCATTAACATTAGCAATGTGGGGAACATTAAAGTTTCAAAGGCTTCCACTAAAGAATTACTCATAGTCCTTCCTTTCCATCGCTCCCACTCCTCAACTTTAGCAATGGATCGACATTTACATAATGGTTACCTGGAGGAAAATGGAGGAGGGTCATGCTTTTTCAATTTCAGTCAAGGGGAGGGTTAAGTATTTTTTAAGTGTTTTAGAATTAGTTGCTTATTAAGTTTCAAGTTTTAATGTCACATGCAAAAGTACAGTAAAATGTGTTTCTTGCAAACTCAAAACCCAACAGTGCAATAAACAATAACAATGTATTACTAGAAAAAAACACAAGAAATAAGATTAAGAAATATGAAAAACTGTATTGTGTATTTAAGTAAGGAAGCATACTATATACCGGAAATATTAAAAAGTCAGGTCCAATACCACATTTACATACTGGAGTGACCAATTGCCGTGCTGCAGCAGAAATAATAGTCTATGGCTTGGGTGGGTGGTTGGTTTCTTTGACCATTTTCTGTGCCTTCTTTTCACACCGCCTGATATAGAGGTCCTGGATGGCAGGGAGCTCGGCCCCAGTGATGTTATGGGCTTTTTATTAAATAATATGGCAAAAAGCACAGGCCCTTGTTAGCTAAACATGTTGAAGAAAATAAAATGGATCCGATTATATAAACTGATCTATCACAGATCTATCACAGTGCTTTGGTCGGCGATGCTTTACGCTAAAAACAAGTTGTAAAATACTGGGAATGTCACGATCGTTGTAAAGAGGAGACCAAGGCACAGCGTGATATGAATACATGTTCTATTTATTAATGAAGACGGACACTAAACAAACTATACAAAATAACAAATGTGACGTTATATAATCTAAATGTGCAGATACATGCAACTAGACATAGATAATAACCCACAAAATAACCAAAGAAGATGGCTGCCTAAATATGGTTCCCAATCAAAGACAACGATAAACACCTGCCTCTAATTGAGAACCAATCTAGGCAACCATAGACATATATAAACACCTAGATGATAAACAACGCCATAAACCTACAAAACCCCTAGACAGTCCAAAAAACACATACATCACCCATGTCACACCCTGACCTAACCAAAACAATAAAGAAAACAAAGAATACTAAGGTCAGGGCGTGACAGGGAAAGATGTGACTCCGATGGATATGGGGATTTCATTGTTTAATTTTCTTTGACATTCAGAGGCTGAGCTACAACCTTTAACCGAGGAGACAAAAAATAGACTGCTTGAGAAGTAATCTAATTCTGTCACTATCAATTGATTAAGCTATTCACTTTCGGACCAATATAATGTTTTTGTTTAAACCCAGACAGCTTTTCGGTAAAAACTTGTGACCTTTTTTTGTTGGGTTAAGCCACAGAAGAAGAGTAGCCAGCAGTTAAAGCTTACATTTTTCTGTGTTGGTCGGCCTAGGGTGGAAAGGTAGGCCTAACTTTTGAAAGTACCACGCTCAGATCAAAATGTTTAGAAACAGCGACAGGTTCGTTGCAAACAAGACACACTGATTTGGAATTGCAGAAATATGATAAGATAAACACATAGGCCTATTGCTCTGTCCATCCTTAGCCTGCAATTTCAGTAATTTGTGTGGTATTAAAAAATAATCTCCTAATATGTAAAATGAAGTACAATTGCGTGAAATGTTTCTAAAAGGCCATTTTTTTCTCTGACCTGCAAATACGATGATAGATTCATGCAATGTTTTTACCATAAAGGCGATCTTTCCACCCCTACTCTTGTCTACAGTGGTATGCCAACCTACAACCTTCTGGCCCGCAGCCCTGTGCACTATCAAAATTCCTGTATTGCCATGTAATGCTGACAGGACGAAGAACAGTTTCTAAAACTGCATATCTAAGGCTCTGGTCTGTCCAAGAAGTGAGGGTAAACGGATCACTCCCTTACTACATCTCATTAATTGTTCAATGTAAGATTAATGTAAGAGGGCGGATAATCACCTTTTTCAAAACGTGGGACAATGTATAGCATGGTGTTTAAACTGACGACATAAGGTAAACAAGCTGTGATCTAGTAATGATCTCAGAGTCATTAGGGGAAGCAGCTTACCCTGTCTGCTTTAGAAGGCAACCCCAGCCAGCTCCCTCAACCATGCGTGCATTGGATAGTGCATTGGATAGTGCATTGGATAGCAGGGAACTGGTATGACACCAAAGCAAGCTGACCTTGACTTACTAGGAACTGGGTGAGTGTCACAGAAAACACACCTACTTTAATGCCTGGGTGTGAGTAGAATTTCCTGGGGAATGGTCTACCAAAGGATCCGTGACCTTACGCTTTCAGAAAGACTTGTCTCTTCAGGTCACCGACTTGCCTTACTGTGTGAAAGAACTGTGTGGTGCTTTGCTAATTCACTGTGTCAGCAGAGGCCTGGTGAACTCTAAAACAGTAAAAGGCTCTAAACGGGCTCCTGTCTTTTTAATGGATTGGGGGGCTTAGGCCTCTAGCAGCTACTTGAGCCTAAGCTTTAGTCTCAGGGAGACTATTCATGGGTGTATGACTGGGTTGGGATGCATGTGTGGGAGCATGGCCTTTCTGTATGATTCTGAAGTGCACACGGCAAAAAGTGAAATCTATTCAAGCATAAATATCTTATAATGAGTGATAATTAATTTATTAAAATTAGTGTTTTTTTCTTACCAAGCTAAATTATCTACTATCGTTGGCAGATAATTTTTTTTACCTAAAAAATGCCAGCACCAAACCAGTGTCTCTACATTTGTACTTTTGGTAGAAAACAATAATGTTAAAAAGTTCTAAACTGTGATTTTCAAACACTATGAGATTCACGATGATGTAGGGAGCAAGAAAATACCATCCCTCTTGCTAAAAACTTGTTGCAGGTTTTGAAAATCATTAAAAAAAAATGTTTTTATCCCACCCTGTGATGTCACAGAGAAGCATTTTTTAGGACTCTTTTTATCTTTTTAACCACAGATCATAGAAGCCCGGCCTTTTCACATATGTAGACACTGGTTTGGAGCCGGAAATAATGAATATGAGGTTGAAAAGTGATGGAGTTGCAAGTAATTTATCTCATTTAATGATAAGGCGATTTAAGGTAAAATATCTTGAAATACATGTAAGATAAATGACTTGCAACTCCATCACTTTTCAACCTCCAGCACCAACCCAGTGTCTACATATGTGAAAACGCTGTGTATTTTTTTCGTTAAAAGAAGTGAAATTATCTGCCATTGATGTTAGATAATTTAGTTTGTTCAGAAGAAAACACATTTAAGATGGCTTCAATTAAACTTTTTATAGTACATCCCTCTGTCATAGACCAAAGCGGGCGTGTTCCCAGGGCACTCATGGCCCATTACTGCTACATGGGCACACGTGTCAGGAGCAGAGAGAGAGAGAGAGAAAGAAAGAGAGGGGTCGGGCAGGCGGCTAGGCTGCCACTGGCACGGGAGAGCTCGTACCAAGAAGGGCGCCCGTCTCCCTGCACAGTTAACCACCGTGCGCAGAAACTGAGCTCGCCTTGCGTATGTCCGCATTGGTTCGCCCCGCCAGACTAAAAATGGAAGGTAACAGATCCAGGTCATGGTACGCTGGAAAGAATGAAGAATGCGTCTGGGTGGTGTGGTAGACTGGGAGCAAGGGGATGGAGGGCTTGATGTTAATTGAGTTTCTGGAATTTTAGATGAACTGACTGGTTAGAAACATCCCTAATCCAGGCATAACAGCCAGCGGACATACCACAGCACTGCAAACAGCTACCAATGGACATTGCACGTGTGTGTAATAGCAACGTTTGTTAGTAAGGCTCATATTTTTTCCTTTCCTGTTTTGCAGGCTACTTCAACGTATTGGCAGTAATACTGAAAACAACGAATGATGCGCCATGGGCCAACGAGTTTGAATGTAAGAGCCAATAGAGATGTCGTAATATATACACCAACATGACAATCAGTTACAGACATTTCCTGCTTGACCTTGACATGACACTAAGGAACCAGAAGTAGATAACATCGACCCTCTGCTTCTTCCTTAAATAAACAACTTAAATCTAATTCCCTCTTGTCTCCTCTGGCAGCTATCGAATTGTCCTGTTTGATAGAGTCCATCTCCACAAAAAACCCAAGAATCGAATGGAAGAAAATTAAGGATGGGGAGCCCAGTTATGTCTACTTTGAGAAGAAAATCTCAGGTAACAGACTCAACGGAGTGCTTTGTCATAATGGCGTCTTCACTTATATCTCCAACATCAATATCAAAGTGACAAAACCCCCCACAAAATGTTCAAATCCTCTTAAGACACAAACAACTTGGACTAATGAGGGAACGGCATTCTGTTTTATACTCATCATGAATTATTCCTGTATTAAATCAATGGCAACTTAAAGCATGTTTTTTAATCCTGCAGGAGATTTGGAGGGCAGAGCAATGATCAGAGAGCCTGCGACATTGGTGATAACCAACGCCACAAGATCAGACTCAGCCAGTTACCGTTGCGAAGTCAGCGCCCAGACTGACCTTAAATCCTTTGATGAGATTTTGATCAACCTCGTCGTAAGAGGTAGGTCTATCATCCCAGCCAGCCACATTTCTTCACATCTGCTCAACACATCATCATCAGCTTCTTGCACCAGAAGCACATCATTAGTTGTATTACTACAGTAAACTGTGGTATAATATTGAAACCAGAACAAATTCAAGACTATACACCCACACGAAGATGCATCACCTTGTGGCTATGACTGAAATGACATGTTTGGGGAAGGGAGCATTGCTGCTACCTCTGTGAAATTGCATGTTTGCCATCAATCATTTGCGTTGCAATAATGCATCTCATCATCTCATCATGATTTAATGCATCTCATAATTTCACTGCTATAATGTTTGCCGTTAGTCTTAAACCTTGAAGCTTTGAAAGTTGCTATGAAACATAACATACAAAACACAATGAACATGTAGTCTTTGTACCTAAAACAGCCATATCAGTTTACAGGGACTCGTTTTTCCTCGGTTTTACTAAAACGGCACTGCATTAGTGGTTACAACTATCGATGCTGTAAGCTGAAACCGTGTTTTAGGTCACGCCAACCTTTTGGCACACGTACTGTATGAGGATGCTTTTTGACAGACCCGTCCCTGCCCCAAAGGCGTGTTCTGGGCTATATGGGGAAACCTCTGAGACTGCACCCTCGCTAAATCGCAGTGCTAAAGATGGAAAGTGTTGGCAGGGTTTGGCACGGGGCAAAAAACACATACCCACCCTCCGAGATCATTCATTGGCCTAGTAACTACAATTCAGTGTGTATCATGGGCGATGCTGTTTTTGACACAATCAGATGCTGAATGTTGCCATTTCTAAATGTGTGATTGTGTCCACAGTGAAGCCAGTGGTGCCGAAATGTGCTGTCCCCAAATCGGTGCCTGTAGGGACGGCGACAGAGCTGCGATGCGTGGAGGATCAAGGTTTCCCCAAGTCTCAGTACCAATGGTTCCGTAACAAGGAGGAAATCCCAGATGACCCCAAGACCAGCCCTAAGTTCATCAACTCCTCCTACACGCTCAACGCCGAAACAGGCACCCTGGTGAGTGTTTGTTTGTGCGCGGTGACTGGGAGGGAAGGGGCCACTGTAGTAGTGCAAGGCGAGGCTGCGGGGGTGGTGGCCTTGCCCCCAGCAGTAGGGGCAGATATTTTGGGGTGACAGTTGATGGTGTGAGGGGGCTTGAGCCATTAGGGGAATCTGCTGTCCTCATTGGCACATTCCTGAGCTCCTTCTCCCCTGCTCAGTCAGATAGTCAGTGGCTCGGCCTTTTCACTCCACTCAACCTTTTCACTGGCTTCTAAAGTTTGGCCTGGCTGTCACTGACATACTTTACTTCCAGGGAGTCACACCCTACTATTGTTCATATTGGCCGCTTGTCCTTGAAGACCACCAGCACATGCTGCCAAATCTGCTTTTCATATCCAACTGAAAGCTAACTAATTAGAAACAGGACTAGAATTAGAGGACAAGACCTTCATTAAGGTGGGTTAAAATCCGATGGGAGACAGGGATATCTGTTGAACAGTAAAGCAACTCATTTTCGGGACAGTTCCACCCCCAATGTAATTCAAATTGAACGTCGTTATAAGCCTGCACTTTCCCACATGCAGTAAATACACCAGAATGAAAGGACTCTGTTTATACAGAGTGTAATTGAGACTTGCTGCTGTTGGTTTTTCCTCTGCAGAAATTCAGTGCTGTCAGAATGAACGACTCAGCAGAGTACTTCTGCCGAGCAAAGAACGACGCGGGCCACTCAGAGTGTGGACCACAGACAATGGAAATATGTAAGTCTGTCTGACAGCTGACAAATTTGTACACAAGACACATGTTGTTTGTTGAAGCATGTCATCCCAGTAGTCCGGTGTTCAATTCATAAAGAGCCAGTTGAAGGTATCTCAACATCAATTCTTCATTCTTCCTGTTGTTCTTCCCCAGATGATATCAATATCGCCAGGATCATCCTGGGAGTGCTGGTGGTGGTGCTATTGTGCATAACCGTTGGCCTCTGCTTTGCGTACAAGCGTGGCTACTTCGCCAGCCAGAAACAGACTGGAAACAAGTGAGTGAAACTTCCTCTTGAGCGGCAATAGGGAAGGGTCATGGCTCATTGAGGTTTAACATTAGCCAATTTAGACTTTATGAACAAGCTTGACCTCACAACTTGACCTGGTTTTATAACATGCATGGCACAATTCTTTCTGGAAATGTGTTGTTTTTGCAACAGCATAATGCCTTCTGATCATGTCTCCGTTGTGTTTCACAGTTACAAAGCACCAGCCAAAGGAGAAGGGGTGGACTATGTCAGAGCCGAGGACGAGGTGCGTAAAGAAAAACATTTTTTTTCAACTCAAAAAAGTTCAACTAGGCAGTCCTTTAACTTTAGCTTACTTGCTCTTCCTTTTATTCCAGGGCGACTTCCGACACAAATCTTCATTTGTCATCTGAAGAGAAAGACGAAGGGCATGGTACTTTGGAAGGAACTCATTAAGTGTGTGAGATGACCAGTGAGCTGCCACAGTACGTGCCTTGAGCTCTCAGCATGTCTGAAATGATTCAAGTTTGCCAAAGATGACAAGTTTTCACATCTATATAGAACTGTTAACCATTGTTACAAACAAGTTTTGAAACCAACTTGTTGACTGCTTTCATCACCAATCAACTTATTTTGCTAAATTATGGAGTTAAGTTAGTTATTGCATGTTTTAAAAGGTATTTAACACCATCTGTGGGAGGAAAAAAAACATTTATGTAGGATCTTCTGCTAGGAGGGAAAAAAGTATTTAGCTAAGTTCTGAAGTAAATGTAACATAACACATTTCTACTGTAAACATTTGCTTCAAAAACCTTTGTCATTTATAACTTTTTTTTCTACCAGCAAAATGTCAGACTATTTTTGATGGAATATATTTTGAAACACCTATAGATAAAGGTTTACTTTTTTAAATATTTGTAAAATACTAACCGTTTTTTTTATTTGGTTTTGGGAAAAATATCTAAGTTTCAACCACTCAATATTCACCTGTAAACAGTCACCTTTTCTGATCATGAAAAAAAAATGTAATTACAAAACCTAGCATATCAAGGTTTTCCTCTAGAATGGTCTTAGATCTTTTATTTACTGCTGGGATTTCCATGTTAATATTGAAAGAAAGTTACATGTTGATGTTTGTATTGTAGATATAGTCTTAGACAGTTGGAGGCTTCAAAGAGTACCAGCCAAAAGCTAGGAAACACTGTACACAATCAGTGGTGCATATCCTTGATTTTAAGTGTCCTTCTGTGCTTTCTGTTTATCTTGTATATTTTGAATATACTGTCCAGGTTGGGTTTTTTGCTGTATGTCAGGAATATGTTCAGTATTTGTAATAATACAGGGTTGATGTTGGCTAACAATTGTACTGATTGTATATAGATAATTGTTTGTTCCCTCCCACCCCCACCAATCGAGACTATGGTGAAAAACATTGGAGAATAATCAGATATAAAACTACCAAAAGGAGGCAATATGAAACTCTTTCCATGGTTTGAAAAAGACATGGTCATGGTAGAGCTGATCTGCCTAATGTTTGCACATAGGAAGATATCAATACTGTTCAATCATCTCTACTCCAGGCAAAAATAACTGAAAACTGAATTTGAAATAGAAAATTTAAGTAAACGACTTTGGGAAAATGTCAAATACCATTTGTCTAATTCATTTCAGACATTTCCAAGAGTTACAAAACATTCTGAGATACATACAACAATTGCCTGATACACAAATAGTTTTTCACAAAACAGGTAATGAAGTTTTTAATTTGTACATTGATAAAGATCATTCCTTTTAAGTGCCTTCTGCCATTACAACAATAGATCAGCTTCAACACTTTTTTTAACAAAAACTTTAATAGCATTTATAACTCTACAAACAGCGTTTGAGAGGAATGACATTGCCACCTATTCTTAAGACAGGAATAGTGTAACATTTTCCCACCCAAATAATTTGTACATATCTGCTTTGCTTTGTAAATAGATTTTCGTTTTACATTCTTTGAAGGATTAAACTCGTTTCCATTGGAGTAGAAATAGAGATGTATTAGTGCCTAAATATAGTGGGAATTATTTTTGGTAAAGAGTAAAGACACAGCACTAGTACACAAACAGAAGAACATATACAAAGTTTAACAGACTAAATGGATGGAGAAACACAAAAGCATGTGGCCTACATTTACCATAAAGCCAGAAAACACCTGAAACTTCCAAGGCATTGAAAATAGATGTTATTTACAAGCCCTTTCTTTAAAACCTACAATTTAGTTGTAAATACACAGTGAAAGATGTATTCCAACACATGTTCTGTGGTTGGGGCTAGCTAAGCCAAATACTAACTGCCAATCACGTTTCCTCCAATCCAAAGATCATGAGGTTCCATCTATCCAGTGTTGAAAATCTTCCTCTAATTTCTCCAATGCTGGAGGTTGGCATTGAAGTCATGTCAAGGTTCAAGCTTTTCAAGTGTTCACATGTTTCATTTATTGATGACATTTTCTGAACCAAACTCATGTAACACCCATCTCAGGCCAGGTACAAATCCTCTGAGAATTCTTAAACCGTATGTCTATGAATAATAAAACTCACTTCTAATATTCTGACATGTGCAGTGGATTTTAATTTACAAAAATAAAAAGAGAAAATATTAGATAGGACATTGAGTGTGTTCAGTGCGGACAGAAGAGAACATGAAAAAGAGAAAAATAAACAACTTTTGCTGGATTTGTCTTGTTTTATTATTGAGTGGGGACTGCAAGTTCCATTACCTTGACACAAGTTCTGAAAATACAAGAGAATAATCAGGTGAAACATTCGACCCATTTAAAATGGTTTACCGCTTTACAATTTTTACTTGCTGCTGATCAGGTGACATCTTCCCCAGTCTTTGAACCTGTGAAGAAAAAAGAAGAAAAAAACAGTCAAACCAAACACATTATCACAATGTTCTTGTGATCAAATGGCATCTGTCGAAAGATCAAAATGTAGCATACCTGTTCTCCGGTCACTGAAGATGGTGCTGACTCCTTTCCCGAATGTAACTTAGTTTATGTTACCTGAGTAACATGTAACAAGGATATTATGTTGGGAAATTAGCTTTTTGGTCTTTAACATTAGACATAAGGTTAGCAGTTTGGTTAGGATCAAGTGTAGGGTTTGGCATTAGGTTGGCAGCTTTTAAGATAGTAGAACTTCTAGCTTTGCAGCTTAGTGCCAACTGATGACTTTAGTGACTGGGAAATGGCCACCTCCAGACACTGCTCTTGGTGAGATTTATCATGGGGCTGCCAGCCATTGATTTGTGGCTTAATGGCAGCACTTTTCTCTCTACATTAAGGACCTTTCATTCAGTCAGTAAATTGTTGACAGTACCTGAAAATACCACCCGTGGTGATTTTACTATGTAAATCTTAGTGAGGCAAACTTATTTTTCATCACCAATGCATGCCAGCAAAGCCACAACACAACACTAGACTTTTCATAAATTTCGCTATAATGGTGACAAACGGTACCCACAAACTGTTCGTGCCTAATAAAGCTGTCCCAACAGCAGAGCTTTCTTTGCACCGATACGTTTTATCTATAATTTCTCTTCATATGACAAGGATTGAAAAGGATTTGCCAGTAGATTGTCGACTTGATTCATGATGACTGCTAGCTAAGATTTTGAAAGTATGATGTTGACACGATCAGTCCAATCAAATCTACAGTAGATATAACTTGATTTGACGTCATTTTATCTGTGGCCAATTACCTTGAGCCTTCTTGGATGGGTACTTCTGATGTAACTCTATGGCAGCACCCAAGGGGCTTGAATTGTCTAGCTCTCCCTGTAGATTTTGCGGTGACATAGTGTCCCCATGAGTGACAGAACACTGAGCCAATCACGGCGCCACAAGAGAACATTACCAACCCCTACTCTACGTATTTTCCGCTGGCTGCCCCACCACCACAGACATCACTGAGCAAGGCTGAAACACTAATTCTGGAGCTGTCTTCCTCAAGAAAGCAAAAAATGTTTGTATGCGGTTTTATTAACTGAAATATTATTATTATGTGACAATAAATATACAGTACCAGTCAAAGGTTTGGACACACCTACTCATTCAAGAGTTTCTTTATTTGGACTATTTTCTACATTTTAGAATAATAGTTAAGACATCTAAAATATGAAATAACACATGGAATCATGTAGCAACCAAAAAAAAGTGTTAAACAAATCAATACACATTTTATATTTCAGATTCTTCAATGTAGCCACCCTTTGCCTTGATGACAGCTTTGCACGCTCTTGGCATTCTCTCAACCAGCTTCATGAGGAATGCTTTCCAACAGTCTTGAAGGAGTTCCCACATACAGTGCGTGCTCATCCACCCCTTGTACTCCTTATTCACCCATGACTGTGTGGGCACGCATGCACGTCTCTAACTCAATCATCAAGTTTGCAGACGATACAACAGTGGTAGGCCTGATTACAAACAACGACGAGACTGCCTACAAGGAGGTGGTCAGAGACCTGGCTGTGTGGTGCCAGGACAACAACCTCTCCCTCAACGTGATCAAGACTAAGAAGATGATTGTGGACTACACGAAAAGGAGGACCGAGCACACCCCCATTCTCATCGACAGGGCTGCTGTAGTGGAGCAGGTTGAGAGCTTCAAGTTCCTTGGTGTCCACGTCACCAACAAACTATCATGGTCCAAACACACCATGACAGTCGTGAAGAGGGTACGACAAAGCCTATTCCCCCTCAGGAGACTGAAAATATTTGACGTGGGTCCTCAGATCCTCAAAAGGTTCCACAGCTGCAACATCGAGAGCATCCTGACTGGTTGCATCACTGCCTGGTATGGCAACTGCTCAGCCTCCAACCAAATGGCACTACAGAGGGTAGTGCGTATGACCCAGTACATAACTGGGGCCAAGCTTCCTGCCATCCAGAACCTCTTTACCAGGTGGGGTTAGTGGAAGGCCCTAAAAATTGTCAAAGACTCCAGCCACCTTAGTCACAGACTGTTCTCTCGTGTTCCGTATGGCAAGCAGTACTGGAGCGCCAAGTCTAGGTCCAAAAGACTTGTTAACAGCTTCTACCCCCAAGCCATAAGATTCCTGAACAGCTTCCTGAATAGCTAATCAGATTGCTACCCAGACTATTTGCATCCCCCCCTTTTACACTGCTGCTACTCTGTTTATTATTTATGCATGGTCACTAACTCCTACATGTACATAGTACCTCAACTAACCGGTGCCACCGCACATTGACTCTGTAACGGTACCCCCTGTATATAGCCTCACTATTGTTATTTTACTGCTGCTCTTTAATTATTTGTTACTTTTATTCTCTATTTTTTACTTATTTATTTTTCTTCTTAAAACTGCATTGTTGGTTAAGGGCTTGTAAGTAAGCATTTCACTGTAAGGCATACTACACCTGTTGTATTCGGCGCATGACAAATTAAATTAAATATGTAGCTTGTAGACAATTGAAATTCTGATTCAGACATTGCTTCATATTCTATATTAAACAGCCAGATATCTTTCAAAATGCATTTGTAATACCAGGATTGACAGGGATAGATACTTCTATATTTGAATAAAAACAGCATTTTTTTTGTGTATTTATTTTTCACCAGGTAGGCTAGTTGAGAACAAGTTCTCGTTTGCAACTGCGACCTGGCCAAGATAAAGCAACGCAGTTCGACACATACAACAACACACAGTTACACATGGAATAAACAATGTGTGTTTGGCACTTGTGCCGCTGTAGCAGCAGCTGAAAATAAATCCCCAAGTGAAAATTAAACAGAAGTTATGATTAGCTCCCAACAACCGCTCAAACGGCTTCCTATTTCGCAACAAAGAATCCTTCACTCATGCTGCCAAACATACCCTCCTAAAACTGACCATCCTACCGATCCTCGACTCCGGCGATGTAATTGATAAAATAGCCTCCAACACTCTACTCAACAAATTGGATGCAGTCTATCACAGTGCCATCTGTTTTACATTTACATTTACATTTAAGTCATTTAGCAGACGCTCTTATCCAGAGCGACTTACAAATTGGTGCATTCACCTTATGACATCCAGTGGAACAGCCACTTTACAATAGTGCATCTAAATCTTTAAACAAATAAAAAGGATTACTTTGTCACTATCCTAGGTATTCCTTAAAGAGGTGGGGTTTCAGGTGTCTCCGGAAGGTGGTGATTGACTCAAGCTGTCCTGGCGTAACAATTCCAAGTTTGTTCCACAGTGGGGGGAGAAAGAATACAGTTTTGACTGGGCTGAGACGGGAACTGTACTTCCTCAGTGGTAGGGAAAGAGCAGGCCAGGAGGTGGATGAACAGTGCCCTTGTTTGGGTGTAGGGCCTGATCAGAGCCTGGAGGTACTGTTTTGGTGCCGTTCCCCTCAATGTGGGCAAGCACCATGGTCTTGTGAAACGGATGCGATGATGCTGGTGACCTGGAAGCCAGTGGAGCAGGCGGAGGAGCGGGGTGACAGCTGGGAGAAGACTTGGGAAGGTTGAAAACTAGACTCTCCCTGCAGACTTCTGGATGAGTTGTAGATTTAATGGCACAGGCACAGGTCCCAGCCAACCGATCCTGCAGTAAAGATGGGAGATGACAATGCCTGATTAGATTGTTTTGTCATTAAGCCCCTATACTATTAAGTATGAAACAGAAAAAAACATGTTTTTTATCCATTTGCTTTCATTTGATTAAAACCCCTCCCTCAATGATGGCTACTTCGTTCTACAAGTAGCCAAGCCCTAACAATAAACAAATAAAATCAAATTGTATTTGTCACATACACATGGTTAGCATATGTTAATGCGAGTGTGGATTGAAATGCTTGTGCTTCTAGTTCCGACAATGCAGTAATAACCAAAATGTAATCTAACTAACAATTCCAAAACTACTTTGTCTTATACACAGTGTTGGGGATAAAGAATACGTTTTGACTCTTGAGACATGGGCTTTGAAAATTCACCCAAGCTTTATTAAAAATCACATTTGGAAGCAGCAAAACAGTGCTTTTTTATCTAGGTGACTTCTCAAACCTAAAATTTTGGCCTGGTTCCGTTTGGATCTATTATAAAACCCTGTAATGTGGGCTACATGTGTCCATATGCTCATCATAAAACAACCAAAATATTGATGATGCTGGTGACCCATTAACTGTTCTCCAAGACTCAAACTGATAAGCAGGGCAGGACCAGGCAGGTCTTGACAAACAGACTTAAAGGATCAAAACTACTCCTCTCCCTCAGACTATCCAAACAGATTCTATGCCCATCCACAGGTCTCTACCCCTCGACAAAAACTGTCCTGCTGAAAATGGTAATTGATTATATAATAATAATATATTGCCATTTAGTGCAGAGCTTTATCCCCGGCGTTTGTACAGTCATGTGTGCATACATTCTACGTGTTCTGGGACATGGATTGAACCCACTTTACCCTGTGTTTGTAAACACAACATGCTCCTCTAACTGAGCATGAATTCCCATCATCATCAATCTGAAGAGCATAGCTGAGTTGATGTTCCTGGCCAGTTTGTAGGACATCATGGGCTCCCTTCTGGTAAGGAGAGAGTGGTGGACACCACAGATCCATGGAGTCCATTGTCAGCTGGATAATGTAACGAAATATTCTTAAAATTATACTGAACAAAAATATAAATGTCCAGCAATTTAAAAGATTTTACTGTCTTGTTAAATGTTTTATAGAATGTGTCAATTGTTAAATAAATAAATGAGGCTCTAATCTATGGATTTCATTCACATGACTGGGAGTACAGTTATGCATCTGATTGAGTCACAGATACCTTAAAAAGGTATCTTGTGGAGAACAAAAGGCCATAAAATGTGTTGTGTGACAACTACATATTTTCCCTGGCCTTTTGTTCCCAGCACAAGATGCACCTGTATAAGTCATGCTCTTTAATCAAATTCTTGATTATGCCATTTATTTATCAGGTGTATGGATTATCTTTATAAATTGTAACTCAGTAAAAGGTATTTAAATTGCTCATTGATATTTTTGTTCAGTATAATTTCTAAGCCCCCCACACGGACATTATCCTTGACAATGGACTATGCAGTCTGCAATCCCCATTCTGTTCCCTTACCTAACTCATGCTGTATTTTAACAACTGGCCAGCATTCTAAAACATTTAACAAGACAAGCTAGGCCAGATTGAAATGAGGACATGGACATTAAACATTTTAAATGTGGCATTTTGAAAGAATATTTAGCTCTTCCAGCTGACGGACCTCCACATGGGGTCTGTGGTGTACACCACCGTTGGGTTTTAAGAATAGCAGTGCATACCTCTCCTACAAACTGGACAGGAACATCAACTAGGCTATACTGGATTCAGGCTGATCACTGTAAGTTTTAGCATGATTCATTACGTAGAATACAACATGTTTTATAATAAAACACTGATAAAGCTTAGCTAATACATTTGCATGTCCCAGAACACGCTAAACAAAGCGTTCTGTTGCAACAAACGCCGGGGTATTATTTGCACTACAATTATCATAATCTATTTTTACCTGGTACCAATATTCAAAGTCCGCACTACCTGTTTTTGTCCACCTTTCTTTACCCAGCAGCCAACAGCAACCTCCCCACTCAGCGCTAAGGTGAGTGCAAGGCTGAGGATCCCAAAGGTCTATGGCAGGCAACATTCATCAAGACCTGCCTGGGGCAGCTCTCTGCCCTGCCTTAACTCAGTTTGAGTCTTGCCAAGAGGAAACAAAATGATTTAAATGATAACAAATCCCTTAAAGCTTCATAAATATTTTGGTTGTTTTTTATGTGATGCAAACCAGTCCAGAAGGCACAACATCGCCATACTTACATTGCTTTGGAGAGAACCAAACAGACCAGGCCAAGGTTTTAGGTTTGAGGATGTCAGTGAGAGAAGTGAAAGGTGATGTTAAAGCACTTAGTTGTTAATTTTCTCAATCTAAAGGAACAACCTAGATTCAAGCCCATGTCTTTGTTCTAGTCTGGGAGAACAAATGTTACTACAGTGTTTTCCAACCTCGTTAAAGTGACAAACTGGCAAACTTTTAATTTATCAAAAATAATACATTTATGTACTCTTTCAACCCTTGAATGGCTATCCAAATAGTCTAGTTTCAAACCACACTAGATGACCCTAAACCCGTCCCATAGGGGGCTGCAGGCTATGAGTCAACATGTGATTGTTGTGATTCTGGATAGCCAGATTGCTAGCAAGAATGACAAGAAACTGACGAGGGGAAACGTAAGTGGCTCGTTTCATCTTGTTCTTGATACCATGCCTTGTTTTGACTGATTTCATGTCAATGCTAATATGGCAAAAATTAGCTTGTTAGCTAACCAACGACTGTAACGATGCATTTGACAGACACGTGTTCATTGTGCAAATGTATTTGTTTTCAATAAACATTGGTGACGAAATATTTCTTACATGTTGTCAACAATCTAAACCAAACCCGTCTGTTTGGCCCCAAAATTGCGCACACTTCAGTTTTGTTGCGAATTATATAACGGGTGTGTCTAATCCTGAATGCTGATTGGTTAAAAACGCATTCCAAGCAGTGTCTATTACACAAATTACCACCGGCTAAATTTATGACTTTAAAATGCCTATTTACTCTGTTCCATCTGACTGCGCAATCCACTGTCTCATTAACCCTGCCAGGCAAATGATACATTTGATTTCCACTATAAAAAGCATCTAGGACATTATCTCACATTTCTTTTAGACTAACATTTCGTTTTCAACAGCAGAGATTTGTATAAACCTTGCCATCGGTCTCGGACATTTGCAACATTGTTTTAATATTCAAATTCGATCTCCAGCTGTCCAATAGTAATGAACGTGTGGGGGTCGGGACAAGACAGACAGCAGGGCAGGCAGCGTTTGTCAGCAAGTCGAAATCATGAATCAGCTGGCATAATTTTTATGGATATATCCAAAAAGAATATATATTTGTTTTTAAAAATAAATAAATAATAAAATATATATATACATATACATACACAAATACATTTACTTTAAAAAAGGTGAAATGAAGTGCAGCTAGTTTGCAGTCTTTCCAGCTTCAGTTTGAAGTGATTGAGTTAGCTGTGTTGTTAGTTAGCGCCTCTGACCAACAGTGTCAGTCCTGACGAGTAAGCACATTTTCTTTATTTTTTTAATACATTTTTTATTTACCCCTTTTTCTCCCCAATTGCGTGGTATGTTTTACTCACTGCTTTAGCACACTCTGCTAACCCTGATGTCATTGCCGTGTCTGAATCCTGGCTCAGGAAGGCTACCAAAAATTCAGAGATTTCCATACCCAACTATAACATCTTCCGTCAAGATAGAACTGCCAAAGGGGGAGGAGTTGCAGTCTACTGCAGAGATAGCCTGCAAAGTAATGTCATACTTTCCAGGTCCATACCCAAACAGTTCGAACTACTAATTCTGAAAATTACTCTCTCCAGAAATAAGTCTCTCACTGTTGCCGCCTGCTACCGACCCCCCTCAGCTCCTAGCTGTGCCCTGGACACCATTTGTGAATTGATTGCCCCCCATCTAGCTTCAGAGTTTGTTCTGTTAGGTGACCTAAACTGGGATATGCTTAACACCCCGGCAGTCCTACAATCTAAGCTAGATGCCCTCAATCTCACACAAATCATCAAGGAACCCACCAGGTACAAGCCTAACTCTGTAAGCAAGGGCACCCTCATAGACGTCATCCTGACCAACTGGCCCTCCAAATACACCTCCGCTGTCTTCAACCAGGATCTCAGCGACCACTGCCTCATTGCCTGTATCCACTACGGTGCCGCAGTCAAACGACCACCCCTCATCACTGTCAAACGCTCCCTAAAACACTTCTGTGAGCAGGCCTTTCTAATCGACCTGGCCCGGGTATCCTGGAAGGACATTGACCTCATCCCGTCAGTTGAGGATGCCTGGTCATTCTTTAAGAGTAACTTCCTCACCATTTTAGATAAGCATGCTCCGTTAAAAAAATGCAGAACTAAGAACAGATACAGCCCTTGGTTCACTCCAGACGTGACTGCCCTCGACCAGCACAAAAACATCCTGTGGCAGACTGCAATAGCATCGAACATATATGCAACTGTTCAGGGAAGTCAGGAACCAATACACGCAGTCAGTCAGGAAAGCTAAGGCCAGCTTCTTCAGGCAGAAGTTTGCATCCTGTAGCTCCAACTCCAAAAAGTTCTGGGACACTGTGAAGTCCATGGAGAACAAGAGCACCTCCTCCCAGCTGCCCATTGCACTGAGGCTAGGGAACACGGTCACCACCGATAAATCCATGATTATCGAAAACTTCAACAAGCATTTCTCAACGGCTGGCCATGCCTTCCGCCTGGCCACTCCTACCTCGGCCAACAGCTCCGCCCCCCCCGCAGCTCCTCGCCCAAGCCTCTCCAGGTTCTCCTTTACCCAAATCCAGATAACAGATGTTCTGAAAGAGCTGCAAAACCTGGACCCGTATAAATCAGCTGGGCTTTACAATCTGGACCCTCTATTTCTGAAACTATCCGCCGCCATTCTCGCAACCCCTATTACCAGCCTGTTCAACCTCTCTTTCATATCGTCTGAGATCCCCAAGGATTGGAAAGCTGCTCCAGTCATCCCCCTCTTCAAAGGGGGAGACACCCTGGACCCAAACTGTTACAGACCTATATCCATTCTGCCCTGCCTATCTAAGGTCTTCGAAAGCCAAGTCAACAAACAGGTCACTGACCATCTCGAATCCCACCGTACCTTCTCCGCTATGCAATCTGGTTTCTGAGCCGGTCACGGGTGCACCTCAGCCACACTCAAGGTACTAAACGACATCATAACCGCCATCGATAAAAGAGTACTGTACAGCCGTCTTCATCGACCTTGCCTAGGCTTTCGTCTCTGTCAATCACCAGATTCTTATCGGCAGACTCAGTAGCCTCGGTTTTTTGGATGACTGCCTTGCCTGGTTCACCAATTACTTTGCAGACAGAGTTCAGTGTGTCAAATCGGAGGGCATGCTGTCCGGTCCTCTGGCAGTCTCTATGGGGGTGCCACAGGGTTCAATTCTCGGGCCGACTCTTTTCTCTGTATATATATCAATGATGTTGGTCTTGCTGCGGGCGATTCCCTGATCCACCTCTACGCAGACGACACCATTCTATATACTTTCGGCCCGTCATTGGACACTGTGCTATCTAACCTCCAAACGAGCTTCAATGCCATACAACACTCCTTCTGTGGCCTCCAACTGCTCTTAAACGCTAGTAAAACCAAATGCATGCTTTTCAACCGATCGCTGCCTGCACCTGCATGCCCGACTAGCATCACCACACTGGATGGTTCCGACCTTGAATATGTGGACACCTATAAGTACCTAGGTGTCTGGCTAGACTGCAAACTCTCCTTCCAGACCCATATCAAACATCTCCAATCGAAAATCAAATCAAGAGTCGGCTTTCTATTCCGCAACAAAGCCTCCTTCACTCACGCTGCCAAGCTTACCCTAGTAAAACTGACTATCCTACCGATCCTCGACTTCGGCGATGTCATCTACAAAATCGCTTCCAACACTCTACTCAGCAAACTGGATGCAGTTTATCCCAGTGCCATTTGTTTTGTCACTAAAGCACCTTATGCTACCCACCACTGCGACTTGTATGCTCTAGTCAGCTGGCCCTCGCTACATATTCGTCGCCAGACCCACTGGCTCCAGGTCATCTACAAGGCCATGCTAGGTAAAGCTCCGCCTTATCTCAATTCACTGGTCACGATGGCAACACCCATCCGTAGCACGCGCTCCAGCAGGTGTATCTCACTGATCATCCCTAAAGCCAACACCTCATTTGGCCGCCTTTCGTTCCAGTACTCTGCTGCCTGTGACTGGAACGAATTGCAAAACTCGCTGAAGTTGGAGACTTTTATCTCCCTCACCAACTACAAACATCAGCTATCTGAGCAGCTTACCGATCGCTGCAGCTATACATAATCTATTGGTAAATAGCCCATCCATTTTCACCTACCTCATCCCCACAGTTTTTATTTATTTACTTTTCTGCTCTTTTGCACACCAATATCTCTACCTGTACATGATCATCTGATCATTTATCACTCCAGTGTTAATCTGCAATATTGTAATTATTCGCCTACCTCCTCATGCCTTTTGCACACATTGTATATAGACTCCCCTTTTTTTCTACTGTGTTATTGACTTGTTAATTGTTTACTCCATGTGTAACTCTGTGTTGTCTGTTCACACTGCTATGCTTTATCTTGGCCAGGTCGCAGTTGCAAATGAGAACTTGTTCTCAACTAGCCTACCTGGTTAAATAAAGGTGAAATAATAATTATTTTTTTTAAGTATCCAATTGGTAGTTAGTCTTGTCCCATCATTGCAACTCCCGTACAGACTCGGGAGAGACGAAGGTCGAGAGCCGTGAGTCCTCCGAAACACAACCCAGCCAAGCCACGCTGCTTCTTGACACAACGCCCGCTTAACCCGGAAGCCAGCCACACCAATGTGAAGGAGGAAACACTGTACACCTGGCGAACGTGTCAGCATTTATTGCGTACGGCCCGCTACGAGTCGCTAGTGTGCGATGGGACAAGAACATCCCTCGCGGCCAAACCCTCCTCTAACCCGGAGGACGCTGGGCCTATTGTGCGCCACACCATGGGTCTCCCGTTCGCGACTGGCTGCGACAGAACCTGGACCTTAACCAAGATCTCTAGTGGCACAGCTAGCACTGCGATGCAGTGCCTTAGACCACTGCGCCACTCAGGAGGCCCGTGAGCACATTTTCTATGCCAGGCGAAATTGCGCCTCATTAGCGCATTGTTATGGATGTATCCGAATACATGTCACTAGAAAACAGCTTAAACAAATGCAAATGCAGCTATTGTTATTCTTTTTGACGTTTGATGTGACTTTAAGTTAGCCGTAGTTGGCTAGCTAGCAAGCAAGGGATAAGAACGTTGCCAGCCAGTATGGCAATGGAATATTAAAAACGAATGACTGGGTCGCGTCCATAGATACAGAATAAAAAGATTTATGGACTGGGTCACGTCTCTGGCAACAGAACCAATAGAACAAATGACCAGCCGGCTTGCATAGCAACCCTAGATTTGTGTCTGGACTATATCTTGTGGAAGGATGAAATAGTATGAATAAAATAATCAAAATAATTTTAATGAAAATTTGTCAATCATTATTTTAATATGTTGGTAACCCGTTGTATAAAAGTGATAATGCCCCGGAAGCCAGTGTTTGGAGTATATATCAACTTTGTCTCGGCTTAACAACACCCGTGCCAATATATCCTCCAAACACTGGCTTCTTGAGCAACCAACCCATTTATACTAGTCATACACTGAATATAAAACATTTTCACTGCGCAAATCTCTGACCATCTAACCATGAAGGGCTGGTCAGCAATATCCCAAAGACAGCGTGCAGGTTGAAAATCACAGACTTCGAATAGACCTTATTACCTTCCTTGTAGAAAGCAATTGGTACCAACTTCTTTAAACCCAAAATAGGAGCATAATCATACCTGGTCTTTTGGGGGAATTAGTTGTAGCTCTTGTATTTCTCATAGTAGTTGAAGTGGAAGATGCACTCGATGAAGTGCTGCGAGAATCTCACTGGGTTCTTCTGGAGCAGGAGTTGGACCGGGGATGGGATTGATTTAACAGTTCCCTCAGTTAATTAGGTTATTTCTTTATTGGAACTGGTGACTGATGAATGATCATCACTTACCTAGCGATAATAGCGTCAGGATCCACTAGCACGGCAACGAAACGGAAGAACAGCGAGCCCTTCCATTTGACAAACTCCTACAAACAGCGATAGGCAGGATTCATCATTACACTCTTTCTGACAGTGACAGGTTTATTGGGAAAAACTTTACATTGTGGCTTTGGCAAGCTGAATTTAGGTGTAGGAATTGTTTTATTTGATTTATTTAACTAGGCAAGTCAATTAAGAACAAATTCTTATTTACAATGAAGGCCTACCCCGGCCAAACCGTAACCCGGACGACGCTGGGCCAATTGTGCGCCGCCCTATGCGACTCCCAACCACGGACGGTTGTGATACAGCCTGGAATCGAACCAGGGTCTATAGTGACACCTCTAGCACTGAGATGCAGTGCTATGGAGCGCTGCGCCATTCGGGAGGATTAGACAGAAAATAGGATTAGAAATAGGATTAGACAGTCCTATGCATTGAATAGGAATCCCAAGTATATTGACACTACCGTTCAAAGGTTTGGGATCACTTAGAAATGTCCTTGTTTTCCATGAAAATATACATGAAATTAGTTGCAAAATGAATTGGAAATATAGTCAAGACGTTGACAAGGTTATAAATAATGATTTTTCATTGAAATAATAATTGTGTCCTTCAAATGTTGCTTTCGTCAAAGGTAATCTGTTGAGGTAATCTGAAGAGATTTCACCCCACGCTTCCTGAAGCACCTCCCACAAATTGGATTGGCTTGATGGGCACTTCTTACGTACCTTACGGTCAAGCTACTCCCACAACAGCTCAATAGGGTTGAGATCCGGTGACTGTGTTGGCCACTCCATTATAGACAGAATACCAGCTGACCGCTTCTTTGCTAAATAGTTATTGCATAGTTTGGAGCTGTGCTTTAGGTCATTGTCCTGTTGTAGGAGGAAATTCGCTCCAATTAAGAGCCGTCCACAGGGTATGGCATGGCGTTGCAAAATGGAGTGATAGCCTTCCTTCTTCAAGATCCCATTTACACTGTACAAATCCCCCACTTTACCACCACCAAAACACCCCCAGACCACCACATTGCCTCAACCGTGCTTAACAGATGGCGTCAATCACTCCTCCAGCATCTTTTCATTTTTTCTGCATCTCACGAATGTTCTTTGTAATCCAAACACCTCAACTAAGATTCGTCTGTCCATAACACTTTTCCAATCTTCCTCTGTCCAGTGTCTGTGTTATTTTGCCCATCTTAATATTTTATTTTTATTGGCCAGTCTGAGATATGGCTTTTTCTTTGCAACTCTACCTAGAAGGCCAGCATCCCGGAGTCGCCTCTTCACTGTTGATGTTGAGACTGGTGTTTTGGGGGTACTATTTAATGAAGCTGCCAGTAGAGGACTTGTGAGGCTTCTGTTGCTGAAACTAGACACTCAAATGTACTTGTCCTCTTGCTCAGTTATGCAGCGGGGCCTCCCACTCCTCTTTCTATTCTTGTTAGAGCCAATTTGCGCTGTTCTGTGAAGGGAGTAGTACACAGCGTTGTATGAGATCTTCAGTTTCTTGGCAATTTCTCGCATGGAATAGCCTTAATTTCTCAAAACAAGAATAGACTGACGAGTTTCAGAAGAAAGTTATTTGTTTCTGGCCAGTTTGAGCCTGTAATCAAACCCACAAATGCTGATGCTCCAGATACCCATCTAGTCTAAAGAAGGCCAGTTCTATTGCTTCTTTAATCAGAATAACAGTTTTCAGCTGTGCTAACATAATTGCAAAAGGGTTTTCTAATGATCACTTAGCCTTTTAAAATTATAAACTTGAATTAGCTAAAACAACGTGCCATTGGAACACAATAGTGATGGTTGCTGATAATGGGCCTCTGTACGCCAATGTAGATATTCCATAAATAATCTACTGTTTCCAGCTACAATAGTCGTTTATAACATTAACAATGTCTACACTGCATTTCTGATCAATTTTATGTTATTTTAATGGGCAAGGAAATGTGCTTTTCTTTCAAAAACAAGGACATTTCTAAGTGACTCCAAACTTTGAACGGCAGTGTATTTCCAGGGTTACATTGGCCATTAATAACATTTAGGAAGGCACAGTCATTTTCAAGAAGATGGCATTGATACATTTGAATCATATCACAATCCAGTCATAGTAGCATAGTAGTGTCACTTCTAATAATTTTCAGTCTGTTTATATTCCTTCGGCCACTAGATTTACATTTGAGTCATTTAACATTTAACTATTTTCCAGAATGCTTTACAGTTAGTGCATTCACCGTAAGATCGCTAAGTGGGACAACTACATATCACAGGCATAGAAAGTACATTCAAGTTGAGGAGGAGGATTATTTAAGATGCTGTTCGAAGGGTTTCAGATATTTTCGGGAAGATGGGCAGGGAGAAGCTGGTTCCACCATTGGGGTGCCAGAACAGAGAAGAGCTTGGACTGGGCTGAGCGGGAGCTGCCCTCCCATATGGGTGGGAGGGCCAAAAGACCTTCGGTGGCAGAACAGAGTGATCGGGTTGAGTGTAGCATTTGACCATGTGAGGATATGGCGGAGTCGAGTGACTTGGTGTATAGAGTGAAGAAAGCCTAGAACCGAGCCCTGGGGGACACCAGCAATGAGAGTACATGGTGTAGACACAGATCCTCTCCACGTCACCTGGTAGGAGCGGCCTGCCTGGCAGGATGCAATCCAAGAGTGTGCAGTGCCTGAGACGTCCAGCCCTGAGAGGGTGGAGATGAGGAACTGATATTTCACAGTGTCAAAGATCTAGGAGGATGAGAACAGAGAAAGTCAGCTTTGGCAGTGCGGAGAGCCTCCGTGACACAGAGAAGAGCAGTCTCGGTTGAGTGACCCGTCTTGAAGCCTGAGTGGTTAGGGTCAAGAAGATCATTCTGAGAGAGATAATGAGAAAGTTGAGCAGAGATAGCATACTCAAGTGTTTTGGAAAGAAAATAAAGGATACAGGTCTATAGTTTGACGTCAGATGAGTAGAGTATTGGTTTCTTGAGGAGGGGAGAAACTCCAGCCATTTATAAGTCAGAGGGGGCGCAGCCAGTGGTTAGGGATGAGTTAATGAGGTTAGTGAGGAAGTCTCCAGAGATAGTCTGGAGAAGGGAGGAGGGCATGGGGTCGAGTGGGCAGGTTATCGGGCGGCCAGACCTCACTAGTCGCAGGATGTCATCTGGAGAGAGAAAGGAGAAAGATGACAACTTGTTTTCAAAGTCGCCCACAGGGAGGGAGGGGGTGGAGGATTAAGGAGGGAGGAGAAGGTGGAAAATTGTTTCCTAGGTTTAGAGGCAGAAGCTTGACATTTAGAGTGGTAGAAATTAGCTTTAGCTGTGGATACAGAGGGAAATAAGGGTGAGGAGAGGGAGTGAAAGGATGATAGGACCCCCGGAAGTTTAGTTGTCCTCCATTTTCACTCAGCTGCCCGCAGCACTGTTTTGTTTTATGGAAGAAACTGTACATTTTGTGCGTTTCTATCACTCATGCAATGATGTCCGAGGGGAAAAAACTGTGTTTCGTTGTGTGCAGTAACTAATTTCCCAAATGGACGTTGCCATTAAGGATTCCAGCTTTAAAGGGGTATGCTACGTGTCAAACAAGTACATGAGATTAAGGTCAGCTAAACAGAAAAGACGATGCAATTTGCAAGTTACACTCTTCATAAAACAGTTCTTACTTGTGATCAGTTCTTAGAGTGGACACCTCAGGTTCAGTCACATAGGGTAACAACATTTTCAATTCCTCTGATCCATTTATTATGACAATGGCAGTATCCAGTTTCAGTGAATTCAAAATCCCACCCTTGCACAAAAACACCAACAATGAACACAGTTCAAATCTTTAGCAAGTTACTTGACCCCAACTCTTTTGAACAATGAATTCAAGACTGACTTGACATTACAAAATATTTTTCCTTAGTTCCTTGAATTGTCGCTAAAAGTTGCTAGATTATGTTTTTCCGTTGCCACAAAACATATGTAACTATTGACGACCCAACAACCGATAGTAGAATGAGACATATATTTCACTGGATGTATAAATATGTAGCATCCGCTTGACATTTCCACTCACTACCAAATATGTGCTCTTAACCAACTGTGCTGTTTTCTTTAGATATTTCGCATTGTTTGTAACTTATTTTTGTATCTAATGTTGTTTCTACCATCTCTTATGACCAAAAATAGCTTCTGGACATCAGAACAGTGATTACTCACATAGAATTGGACGAAGGATTTTTCTTTAATGATGTGAAGGATATACTTCAAACACCCGAACATGCCCTCATCCCCGTCATTCGCTGGAGAAAGAAACTGAGATTTCTCTGAAAGAGATCGCGGTGCCTTGTGAGGATCAGGCGATGAGTGGCTAATCTGCCTTTGCCATCCGTACTGTTAGCCAATGTTCAATCGCTGGAAAATAAATGGGACGAACTGAAAGCACGTATATATCCTACCAACGGGACATTAAAAGCTGTAATATCGTGGATGAACGACAACATTAATAACATACATCTAGCGGGTTATACACTCTATTGGCAGGATAGAACAGCAGCCTCTGGTAAGACACAGGGTGGGGCCGATGTATTTTTGTAAACAACAGCTGGTGCAAGATATCTCGCTTGAGGTGGAGTATCTCATGATAAGCTGTAGACCAAACTATCTACCTAGAGAGTTTTCATCTCTATTTTAGCTGTCTACATACCACCACAGACCGATGCTGGCACTAAAATCTCACTCAATGAGCTGTATACCACCATAAGCAAACAGAAAAACGCTCATCCAGAGGCGACGCTCCTCGTGGCTGGTTAATTTAATGCAAGAAAATACTTCATTTCTATCAGCAAGTTAAATGTGAAACCAGAGTGAAAAAAACTCTAGACCACCTTTACTCCACACACAGAGATGCATACAAAGCTCTCTCTCACCCTCCATTTGGCAAATCTGACCATAATTCTATCCTCCTGATTCCTGCTTACAAGCAAAAATTAAAGCAGGATGCACCAGTGACTCGGTCTATAAAAAAGTGATCAGATTAAGCAGATGCTGAACTACAGGACTGTTTTGCGAGCACAGACTGGAATATGTTCCGGGATTCTTTTGCTGGCATTAAAGAGTACACTACATCAGTCACTGGCTTCATCAATAAGTGCATTGATGATGTCGTCGCCACAGTGACTGTACATACATACCCCAACCAGAAGCCATGGATTACATGCAACATTTCCACTGAGCTAAAAGCTAGAGCTGCCGCTTTGAAGGAGTGGGATGATAACCTGGAAACTTATAAGAAATACCGCTATGCCCTCTGACGAACCATCAAACAGGCAAAGCGTCAATACAGAACTAAGATCGAGAGAGCTGCCCAGTGACACGAGCCTGCTAGACAAGCTAAATAACTTCTATGCTCACTACGAGACAAGTAACACTGAAACATGCATGAGAACATCATCTGTTCCGGAACGACTGTGTGATCATGCTCTCCGCAGCCGATGTGAGCAAGACCTGTAAACAGGTCAACATTCACAGACGGATTACCAGGGCGTGTACTTCGAGCATGCATTGACCAACTGGCAAGTGTCTTCACTGACATTTTCAACCTCTCTCTGTTTGAGTCTGTAATACCAACATGTTTCAAGCAGACCACCATAGTGCATGTGCCCAAAAACACTAAGGTAACCTGCCTAAATGACTATCGACCCGTCTGTAGCCATGAAATGCTTTGAAAGGCTGGTAAGGGCTCACATCAACACCATTATCCCAGAAACACTAGACCCACTCCAATTTGCATACCGCCCAACAGATCCACAGATTATGCAATCTCTAGTGCACTCCACACTGCCCTTTCACACCTGGACAAAAGGAACACCTACGTGAGAATGCTATTCATTGACTACATCTCAGCGTTCAACACCAGAGTGCCTTCAAAGCTCATCACTAAGCTAAGGACCCTGGGACTAAATACCTCCCTCTGCAACTGGATCCTGACAGGCTGACCCCAGGTGGTAAGGGTAGGTAACAACACATCCGCCACGCTGATCCTCAACACGGGGGCCCCTCAGGGTTGCGTGCTCATTCCCCTCCTGTACTCCCTGTTCACCCATGACTGCTCGGCCAGGCACGACTCCAACATCATCATCAAGTTTGCTGATTACACAACAGTGTCAGGCACGACTCTAACATCATCATTAAGTTTGCTGATGACACAACAGTGGTAGCCTGATCACTGACAACGATGAGGCAGCCTATAGGGAGGAGGTCAGAGACCTGACTGTGTGGTGCCTGGACAACAACCTCTCCCTCAACGTGATCAAGACAAAAGAGATGATTGTGGACTACAGGAAAAGGACCGAGCACGCCCCCATTCTCATCGACGGGGCTGTAGTGGAGCAGGTTGAGAGCTTCAAGTTCCTTGACGTCCACATCACCAAAACTAACATGGTCCAAGCACACCAAGACAGTCGTGAAGAGGTCACGACAAAACCTATTCCCACTCCGGAGACTGAAAAGATTTGGCATGGGTCCTCAGATTCTCAGAAGTTTTTACAGCTGCACCATCGAGAGCAGATGGTAGTGTGCATGGCCCAGTACATCCCCGGGCCAAGCTTCCTGCCATCCAGGACCTCTATACCAGGCTGCGTCAGAGGTTGGCCCTAAAAATGGTCAAAGACTCCAGCCACCCTAGTCATAGACGGTTCTCTCTGCTACCACTCGGCAAGCGGTACCGGAGCGCCAAGTCTAGGTCCGATAGGCTTCTAAACAGTTTTTACCGCCAAGCCATAAGAGTCCTGAACATCTAATCAAATAGCTACCCAGACTATTTGGTCCTTCTGTAGCTCAGTTGGTAGAGCATGGCGCTTGTAACGCCAGGGTAGTGGGTTCGATCCCCGGGACCACCCATACGTAGAATGTATGCACACATGACTGTAAGTCGCTTTGGATAAAAGCGTCAGCTAAATGGCATATATTATTTGCATTGTCCCCCCCTTCTACGCTGCTGCTACTCTCTGTTATTATCTTTGCATAGTCACATTAATAACTCCACCTACATGTACATATTACCTCAATTACCTTGACACCAGTGCCACCGCACATTGACTCTTTACCAGTACCCAATGTATATGGCCCCTCTATTGTTTAATTATTTGTTATTCTTACTTTTTTGCATTTTCTTAAAACTGCATTGTTAGTTAAGGGATTTTAAGTAAGCATTTCACTGTAAGGTCTAGAACTGTTGTATTCGGTGCATGTGACAAATACAATTCGATTTGAGAGACCAAAGAAGTGACATTCCACTTCCTAATTTTTTCTGTTTCAAATAGTCATGTACTGGTTCATATACAGTCAACGCACTTATGAAACATTTGATCTCAATACAGTTTTATGTTCCCAAAACTAGAATATTATGTTATGTGGACTATGTTTTGTAGACTTTATCCTTTGTCAAAGTATTTAAAAACCGCGTTGTTTAGGAGTGCAAAGTTGATTGAGTTAATGCACACGTGCATTTCACAGTATGCGTTCCTAACAGAAATATGCAAATGTATGCTAGAACGGGCCAATAGGACCTCGCTCGCTCGTATTTGGCTCTGCCCATATGTTCCCATTGGAAACGACAGGCTGTGGTCTATCTTGAATTAGTTATAAAAAATCTGTGACCCAACTCTGCAGGAGCGGCGCTGCGCACTTGTTTTACGTCACCAGCGGGTTTTTTTCGCACCAGAAATGTTGGGTTGAAATCGCGCAGAATCTGACGTTGACAGCAAAGATATTGGATAAATTAAAAATGTCCCACTCAGGCCGTTTACCATTGATTCCGTTCTACTTAAGGGGTGGCTCTCTCGAAGGCAGCGGGGACTTGTCTACTAAGTGCGTTGACTGTATATGAACCAGTATATGACTATTTGAACCAGAAAAAAATGAGGTAGTGGGATGTGTCACTACTTCGGTCTCTACTGACAGCTTTGGCTGAAGCTGACATATCTATCTTGTTTCATTTATTTAGAATATCATACTTTTCTGGCACTCTTTTCTATCTGTTGAATATCTGTTTTTCTAACGCACCCTGCATTTACACGCATGCGCATTTAAAGAGGAAGCTCAACATTGGACATTGCTTCATCAACAGTTGCCCTATTTAGTTTAGGTAGTGGCATAGTACAGCACAAACTACATTTCGGAAGAAATCACTCGTTACTGTAGCAAGGATTTGAAATACAGTAACGTAGGATTGTTGTTGTACATGCAGAATCTACAAAGGCTCTGAAACAAGGTGCAGTGATGAGCTTTTTTAGTTTTGGTCAAAGTGCACAAATCGATATAGTTTTGAATGACGCTGAGACAAGAAAGAAAGCCGAACATAAGACCGAAGATGGGAAAAAGGACCAATATTTTCTGTTTTATGATGGCGATACAGTATCTGGAAAAGTCAACTTAACACTGAAGAATCCAGGGAAAAGACTCGAGCATCAAGGCATCAAAATCGAGTTTATTGGGAAAATTGGTAAGTGTGACACCCATCTTTGTTGTCACTGCCCAAATAACTAAATAAGCTACACAATTATCCATGGTGCAAAACATTAACAAGTCTCTATTAATGATATTGTAATCCTAATTAATTGCCAGGCTGATCAAATTAGCTATTTGTGTCCATTGATTGAACAGTGACGCAACACGTAGCCATGCTCATTCACTGCACTGCATGGTTAAAGCTTTGTGACCTGTGGTGGGCTATGTGATATACTGGAAGTGATCAACAGAAGACGCATTGTGCCACAGAAACTCTCCTACAGTATATTCTACCTGGTAAAAAGTGTGAGAATCATGAGGCTAATTTAACCAGTCAGAAGTTAAGATATGAAAATCATGAGACTAACTTCACCTGTCAGTTACACTTGGTCTGTATCATGTCCTTTATAGTTAGGCCTACATTGTAATAAATGTTATCAGTATCGCACAGATGGGAACAAAGAACTCTCTGGTGGTGTAATGTTTCATTAACTACTCATGGTGTGATTGTGATAACATACAGAACCTCAAGTCTTTTTGTCCACCCGACCTAGAATACCTCACAACCAAATGCCGACCCCATTACCTCCCAAGATAATCATCTTCGGTTATCGTCACAGCTGTGTATATTCCCCCTCAAGCCAAAATCACGACGGCCCTCACTGAACTTTATGCAAACCACATATGTGTCCACTTCCTCGATTCGGTCTTGTGTAGCAAAATTTTAATGTTTATTTTAAATTTTTACATTGGCTAAAAGTAGCGACTCGGAGCTAGAAAATCTTATATCATACACTGCAGTTGCGGAACAACGAGAAAGAAATTCTGCTTTTAAAGTTGATAAATTCCACTTTTGAGAAAAAGGCCCTTGGATGTTTTGGTACACTTACTGGAGAGCTCTTTGTCTACACCTGTTCAGCATCGTTCACACCCTCTTAAGCTTTAGCCCTACCCATCTCTTTAAGTATTCACATGTGAGGTCATGTGGTAAACACACCCTATATCAAATCAAATTGAAGTTTATTTGTTACATGCACAGGATACAGAAGATGTAAACAGTACAGTGAAGTAGTTACTTGCATGGTAGCAATATCAAAACCAGAAAGTGTCCAGATACAATATTTTTGTCATTATTAGAAGACGCTTACATGACACTTGTCTAAATTGATGGGTCATGTGAAGGAAATGCTATAACCACCCCCCAAGCCACATCTAGCTTAGTGAATGGGTCACTATTCTCTAGACATGTACACATGTTCATGAAATACAATAGATGGCAGTAATCACCCCCAGACACACCTGGTTAATTTGATGGGTCATGTATTAAGCCGGCCGAAGTTGAGTCTTTTGTTTAGACATGTAGCTAGCTAAACAATGGACCGGCATAATCCAACTCCTACTACTACCACCAATGCAAACATTATCATAGCTGTAGTATGAATCTGCAGGTAGCTAAAGCTAACAAATTAGATTAAATTTTAGCTAGCTAACATTAGGCTATAACTAGCAATACAAATGGGTTTCTGATTCAAATAATATTACTACACAGATCATACACGTAACATTAGCTAGTGAGCCAGCTAGCTAACAGTACGCTTTAACTTGCAATGTGAATGACATTCTGACAAAATTAGTTACTTATATCTGAAACTATAGCTAGACTCTTACCCGTATACATGGATGAATGCTTCACGTCAGACTGGAACTATTTAACTCCGTTTTGTTTGTGGCTACATCTTGTTTGGCCAGTGTTGTTTCAAGTCACTTTGGTTCACACTGACCGTGGCGTGTGCAGAAAGTAGCCCATCATTTTTTCCAACTGATCTGTCGATAACGCCTGTTAAATTCAGGGCATCAATGTTGTTGAGAAGTTGCAACTTTTGTAGTTCTCGATGGCTAATGTTATATCTTTCAAAAACGGCGAGGCAGACCAATCCAAACTCATCTCCCGGCATGTCCAGCCCATCCACTATCTCAGCCAATCATGGCTAGCGGGAAGGTTCCTGTCTTATTCCTTGGCTAAACCAACTAAACTCAGCAAAATATCCCTTTTTCAGGACCCTGTCTTTCAAAGATAATTAGTAAAAATCTTTATTGTAAAGGGTTTAAACACTGTTTCCCATGCTTGTTCAATGACCCATAAACAATTAATGAACATGCACCTGTGGAACGGTCGTTAAGACATTAACAGCTTACAAAAGGCAATTAAGGTCACAGTTACGAAAACTTAGGACACTAAAGAGACCTTTCTACTGACTCTGGAAAAACACCAAAAGAAAGATGCCCAGGGTCCCTGCTCATCTGCGTGAACCACGTGTAACAATCCGCTTGAACCACGGACCATGTGTAACATTTACACCATTTAAGCACAGGATCGAGCGACTTACAAATATTCACCTTATGACATCCAGTGGAACATCAATACCTAAATCTTTTAAGTGGAACACAGGACTGGCAAAAGTTTGTTCCACTTCACTGACTTCCTCAGTGGTAGGGAGGCGAGCAGGCCAGAGGTGGATGAACGTGGTTTTGTCTCACCTGGAGGGGTGATGGTGGTCTTGTAGCGGATTTCAACTGGAAGCCAGTGGAGAGAGCGGAGGAGCGGGGTGACGTGAGAGAACTTGGGAAGGTTGAACACCAGACGGGCTGCGGTGTTCTGGATGAGGAAATGGCACAGGCAGGGAGCCCAGCCAACAGCGAGTTGCAGTAGTCCAGACGGGAGATGACAAGTGCCTGGATTAGGACCTGCTAGGCAGGGTCGGGGATGTTGATTTGGTCAACACCTGCACAGGATCGGTACATCCGGTCATACCTGTGGAACACAGGACATCTCTTCACTGACGAGTCGTGGTTTTGTCTCACCAGGGGTGATGCTTTTACTTTTAGAGGATTTGTCTGTATTCACAGCATCATCGTGAATTTTAGATTTGTCTGTATTGTTGTGAATTGTTAGATACTACTAGATAACTTGTTAGATAATTATTTTGCTACACCTGCAATAACATCTGCTAAATATGTGTTTCTGACTAATAAAATGTACATTTTTTACACCCTTGTAAGATGCAGGAACCAGTTGTAATTTTGTTGCATTACCTTGAATCTCTCTCTATAGTACTTGTAATGCCTTTTAAAGGGATAGATTAGAAAGTAAACTGGTGATACCAACAACTATTTCTCTCTTTTCAGAGCTGTACTACGACAGGGGAAACAACTATGAGTTTGTATCTCTGGTTAAAGACTTGGCCCAACCGGGAGAGCTAACGCAGTCCCGGACATTCGACTTTGAGTTCACAAATGTGGAGAAACCATACGAGGCCTACACGGGACAGAATGTCAAATTACGGTAAGCATCTGGCAAGATTAAACAAACCATGCATTAAACATTTTCACAGCACAATAGGACTGTTACATACATTGGCGATTTTAGCATGTAAATCTTGGTAGGGCAAAAAATAATAAAAGTGGGATGCATGCCAGCAAAGCCCCAACACATCACTAAACAATACATTACTTGCGCTATAAGGGTGACAAATGGTGCCTACATACAGCAGTCTCAACATCTTACCACTGCTACACCTGGTCATCAGTGGAGCCTTGTCTGCCAGCGAAACAGTTCATCCAGCCTCATTTACTGCTTTTTAAAAAACATAGGTGATATGGCTGACTTGCCTAAACAAATGTGGTTTCTACTGACAATTGAGATGTACAAACTATAGCATAAGGGGACGACAAGCGGATAAGAGGCAATCCGTAATTTCGATTAAGACAGTAATGAGCGAGCTGGGAGAGACGTAGTCAATATAGCCATTTGTTTATCACTTTTGAAATGTACAGCGACAGAATCCAGAACATGGGTCGTTCTTAGTGTTCTCCCTGTACACCAAGTCAGAACCGTAGGATAAATAAAGTGGGCATATAAGCTCTTACAATATTCAATGATTACATTTCTCTAAAACAGGTTATAGGCTACATGTGCACCACATGTAGGTGAAATTAAGAGGGGTAAATAGACCAAATTATTAGTCTTACTACACAACATACACTTAGTACTACTCTCTTTGCTACAGTATATATATCTCCCTAGCATATTACATAATTTATGCAGCAGCATACAATACATTTTTGAACTCCCCTGTTGTGCTGTGCTCACGGGAAGTTGGCGCGGCAGTCCTTTGTGTGCAAATTTTGTCATCAAAGTCAGGAATTCTCTCTTCTCTGGATTTATGGTGCTTTCAAAACAACTGAGAACTCTTGGGGGGGGGGAACAAGGTTGAATCATGATGACATCATTGATCTTCAGGTCGTAACTCTAGAAAGAGACCGGAGTTGGATGACGGCTCAAAATATTTTCCCAGTAGGGAGCTTGTTTATTCCCGACTTCCCAGTTGTCTTGAACTCACTGAAGTCAAGTTTTCGCAGTTCCGAGTTAATTTGTTTTGAGCGTGGCACAAATCATGCTTCATTGATAGCATGGCCTAGCTTGAATGTTTATCATTTTAAACTTGGAAAAGAGCCCCTTAATCCCAGATTTGTGATCACACAGCCACTGTCTGATTCCTTCCACACCACTCATTGTTGAATTTGTGATTTCCAACTTGTTGTGTAATGTTTATGTCCAATGGCTGATTAGCACTGATACGTTTTATCTATAATTTCTATTCATATGACAAGGATTGAAAAGTAGATTGTTGACTTGATTCATGATTATTTATGCTAGCTTGCTAGCTAAGATTTTGAAAGTATGATGTTGACATGATCAGTCCAATCAAAGCTACGAGTGATTTGACGTATGTATATATCTGTGGCCAATGACCTTGAGTCTTAGATGGGCACTTCTAATGTAACTCTATGGCAGCACCCAAGGGGTTCGAATTTGAGGTCTACCCTTAGATTTGGTGGTGACGTAGTGTCCCCATGAATGACAGAACACTGAGCCAATCATGGCATAACGCTCCTTATTTTCTCCTGGCTTGCCCCACCACCACAGAAAGCAAGGCTGAAACGCCAGCATTTTGGAGCTGCCTTACTCAAGAAAACAAAGAGACCATGTTTGTATGCAGCCTTATTAACTCAATTGTTTGCAAACTGATATGTGACGTGTATTCATGCAAAATAGGCAAGTCCCCCCCCCCACACACACACACACACACTAAAAATGTGGTGTTCAAAACAGGGGGGCTGAGTTCCAAATGCGATTTCATTGTTATTTCTGTCGTATAAATTTCCTGTATTACCAAATAATGAGAGAGCAAAACACACAAGTCAGTCATATTATAAAGTCCATCTTTAATTATATGAGCTTCACCATAGCTCTGTGTCTCTCAGATCAATTCAGTGTCTATAAATTAATTCTCTGAGAGTGCTTACAAAACAGTTCTTAGTATCATTTATAGCCAAGACAAATCCCATCTCAACTCACATGACTAATAACAGATCTTAGGAACATTACACAAAGAACCTTTTACTTGAAAGAGTATCCCATAGCTAGATAGCATTAGCTATAAATTATAGTTCAGTTTGGTTTCCTAAAAGAAGTTCATATCTCGTTGTTGGTACAACAGTACCAAACCATTACCTCATTCAATGGCATATATCAATTGTCAATTCTAGATACTCCTATCTCAAATACACCTCCTCCTGGACAAGCTCACCGAGACAGTGAGCCTCTTAGGTCATATACTAGATCAAGATAAGGGCAACCTCAGAGGGGACATGTAATAGTTAGACACATTCCTATAAGAAGACAAGCCTCCATTCTGTCCTCCTCCCCTCCTGATATTCTTCATAGCATCACATGGTTTAACAGATACATTGACATATGAAGACCAGCCTGACCTCTCCCCTCTCTGGGCCCCTAGTGACTAAGCCCTAGCAGAGAAGGGATAACTGCAAACTGCCAACAGTATTATCCAAAAGAAGACATCCTAACATACAAATATCCCACAAGCATTATTATGTAAATAAAACATAACTTATTTATGAATGTTACCGAACTAATTCTGATTCAGCCACGACATTTCTATCGCCTAATAATAGTGCATTCTAGTTGTTGTCTTTGGGAACAGGTAATTGTCAATGGATTGCATGTGATTCTAGGCCATTTTGTTAAATGTACCCATTTAAAGCATCATAATGCTGATTCTGTGGTAAAAATGCCTGGGTCTGAATGGATTCACCTCCAGAGTGCCATTTTAAGAGTTTTGCATTCAACAAAACGTAATTGTTGCCTTGACAAATAGAAACAGAAGTAAGGAAGTAGAAACAGGATTAATAGAAACTGAAAATAGAGACAGACTAGACTAGAGCCTAGTCTAGAGAGTTGCCACTTTCCATGTATCCAGTACAGTGCATATCTACAGTCTCTTAACTGCTGTCTTTTAAGTGAAGTGCATATTTTTTATTTATTTGTCAGGGACCATGTACCATGGTCAATCCATTGCATCAGATTTAATTAGATGGCTCATTTTCATCTGTATTCCCTGGGCAGAAAACAATCAACATCAATACAATGCTACAATATAACACACTATTAAAATATCTATGTGGAAAAAATATACATTGCCTTCAGAAAGTATTCAAACCCCTTGACTGAATCTACAATTTCTTGTTGCAGCCTGGATTTAGTGTATTGATACACCATCCAAAGCCTAATAATAACTTCACAATGCTCAAAGGGATATTCAGCGTCTGCTTTTTTATTTTGACACGTTTATCAATCGGTGACCTTCTTTGCGAGGCATTTAAAAACCTCCTAGGTTTTTGTAGTTGAATCTGTACTTGATATTCACTACTCTATTGAGGGACCTTACAGATAATTGTATTGTGTGGGGTACAGAGCTGTGGTTGGCATTCAAAAAATCATGTTAACCATTATCCTTGAACATGGAATGAGTCCATGCAACTTATTTTTCGATATGTTAAGCACATTTTTACCCCGGAACTTATTTAGGCTTGCCATGACAAAGGGGTTGAATACTTATTGACTCAAGACATTTCAGCTTTCACTTCTTAAAATTAATTTCTAAAAAATTTCCAAACAAAATTCCACATTCACATTATTTGGTATTGTGTGTAGATCAGTGACACGATCTCAAATGAATCCATTTTAAATCCTGGCTGTAACAACAACATTTGGAAAAAGTCAAGTGGTATGAATACACCTCCCTGTAGGCTGTCTCGTCATTGTTGGTAATCAGGCCTACCACTTGTCGTCTGCAAGCTTGATGATTGAGTTCAAGGCTTGCGTGACCACTCAGTTTACATTTTTTTATTTTTTATTTCACCATTATTTAACCAGGTAGGCTAGTTGAGAACAGGTTCTCATTTGCAACTGCGACCTGGCCAAGATAAAGCATAGCAGTGTGAACAGACAACAACACAGAGTTACACATGGAGTAAACAATTAACAAGTCAATAACACAGTAGGAAAAAAAAGGAAAAAAGGGGAGTCTATATACATTGTGTGCAAAAGGCATGAGGTAGGCGAATAATTACAATTTTGCAGATTAACACTGGAGTGATAAATGATCAGATGGTCATGTGCAGGTAGAGATATTGGTGTGCAAAAGAGCAGAAAAGTAAATAAATATAAACAGTATGGGGAAGAGGTAGGTAAAATTGGGTGGGCTATTTACCAATAGACTATGTACAGCTGCAGCGATCGGTTAGCTGCTCAGATAGCAGATGTTTGAAGTTGGTGAGGGAGATAAAAGTCTCCAACTTCAACGATTTTTGCAATTCGTTCCAGTCACAGGCAGCAGAGAACTGGAACGATCAGTGAGATACACCTGCTGGAGCGCGTGCTACGTGTGGGTGTTGCCATCGTGACCAGTGAACTGAGATAAGGCGGAGCTTTACCTAGCATGGACTTGTAGATGACCTGGAGCCAGTGGGTCTGGCGACGAATATGTAGTGAGGGCCAGCCGACTAGAGCATACAGGTCGCAGTGGAGGGTGGTATAAGGTGCTTTAGTAACAAAACGGATGGCACTGTGATAAACTGCATCCAGTTTGCTGAGTAGAGTATTGGAAGCCATTTTGTAGATGACATCGCCAAAGTCGAGGATCGGTAGGATAGGCAGTTTTACTAGGGTAAGTTTGGTGGCGTGAGTGAAGGAGGCTTTGTTGCGGAATAGAAAGCCGACTCTAGATTTGATTTTAGATTGGAGATGTTTGATATGAGTCTGGAAGGAGCGTTTGCAGTCTAGGCAGACACCTAGGTACTTACAGATGTCCACATATTCTAGGTCGGAACCATCCAGGGTGGTGATGCTAGTCGGGCGTGCGGGTGCAGGCAGGGAACGGTTGAGAAGCATGCATTTGGTTTTACTAGCGTTTAAGAGCAGTTGGAGGCCACGGAAGGAGTGTTGTATGGCATTGAAGCTCATTTGGAGGTTAGATGGCACAGTGTCCAAGGACGGGACGGAAGTATACAGAATGGTGTCGTCTGCGTAGAGGTGGATCAGGGAATCGCCCGCAGCAAGAGCAACATCATTGGTATATACAGAGAAAAGAGTCGGCCCAGTAATGGGTGAATAGGGAGTACACGAGGGGGCTGAGCAACCACCCTTGTGGGGCCCCTGTGTTGAGGATCAGCGGGATGGTTTTGTTTCCTATCTACACCCCCCGCCAGGATATCCAGGACCCAGTTGTACAGGAAGGGGTACGGACCCAGGGTCCCGAGCTTAATGATGAGCTTGGAGGGTACTATGGTTTTGAGGACTGAGCTATAGTCAATGAACAGCATTCTTACATCGGAATTCCTCTTGTCCAGATGGGATAGGGCAGTGCGATTGCATCGTCTGTAGATCTATTGGGGTGGCATGCAAATTGAAGTGGGTCTAGGGTGTCCGGTAAGGTAGAGGGCGTATGATCCTCAGCTAGCCTCTCAAAGCACTTCATGGTGACAGAAATGAGTGCAACAGGGCGATAGTCATTTAGTTCAGTTACCTTTGGGTACAGGAACAATTGTGGACATATTGAAGCAAGTGGGGACAGCAGACTGGGATAGGGAGAGATTGAATATGTCCGTAAACACTCCAGCCAGCTGATCTGCGCATGCTCTGAGGATGTGGCTAGGGATGCCGTCTGGGCTGGCAGCCTTACGAGGGTTAACACGCTTAAATGTCTACTCGGCCACAGACAATGAGAGCCAGTCCTTGGGAGCGGGCCGCATCTGTGGCACTGAGTTATTCTCAAATGTACAATGTGCAGGGATACTTCAGTATTTGAGGTAGATATGTAGGTGGGGATTAGGAAAAAGTGACTGATGGCAGAATAAATAAGTGTGAACAGGGCTGAAAAGTGACTGGCAGCAGGAATATATACATACCTATGGTAATATACTAGTGTAAACAGGAGTAATAGTGACGTAGCAGGATAATTAAATGGGTACTAATGGTATTTGCAATGAATGAACAGCAGCATAGTGGAAGTAATAAATCAAATCATTTTAGCAGCAGGGTAGTTGTGAAGGGGAGCAGTAGTTGTTAGCTATGTAACAGTCTTATGGCCATGGGATGAAAGCTGTTTTTAAAGGGATCCTTCGGGATTCAATGACTTCCAGTCACTGAGCTTATGCTAATTAGCATTGGCTCGTGAAGCTATCTCTTGACTTCCTTCATACTGGACACAGAGACATAAAAATGGTATCCACGAGTTCATATGACTCTAGGAATGCAGATAAAGGGCCTTATTGCCAAAATCCTGATGTATCCCTTTAAGAGTCTGTTGGTCTTTGCCTTGATATTACTGTATATGCATCATGGCTCAAACTTCACTTGATTTCTACTATGTCTCGCCAACTATTTGTGTTCTTTATGGAGAGAATGTGACTCCTATCAGCATTATTGGACACCTTCTGAATTGTTTTTTGTGCATCCTGTATTATTACCCAATTTTTTTCTTTCTTTTAAAAAAATATTGCAGCTACTTTCTGCGGGTAACTGTAAGCCGGAGACTGAACGACATCAGTAAAGAAATGGACATTGTTGTGCACACGCTCAGTATGTTCCCAGAACTCAACTCGTCTATCAAGATGGAAGTGGGAATCGAAGACTGCCTGCACATCGAGTTTGAGTACAACAAGTCTAAGTATGACTCTATTACCATGGTTTATCATATACATTGATTGGAAGGCTTGCGATATTCCTGTTTTTGAATGGCGGGCGAGATAGCAGAGCTTTAGTGAAATCTCAGTCTCCCTGGTTGATCTTCCCTAAACTCCCATGATAAGAAATCATATGATTTGTGAGGGAAAAACCACCTGAACATAATAGAACATTTTGAAGTAGCTTTTGTCGCAATTCTATAAGAACACTGACCGGTTTGATGGGAGTGAAACAATGTCGTAGTTCTTGTTATTATGACCACTTCTTTCAGCACTGTTTATTAGCGTTTGATTGAAGTGACTAGTTAAAACAAAACCAGTTTGGGTTTCAGTCTGTCCTTGTCCATAGACCGTAGAACTGTCATTTTAATGCAGGTACCACCTAAAAGATGTCATCGTGGGGAAGATTTACTTCCTGTTGGTACGGATCAAGATCAGACACATGGAGATTAATATCATCAAGCGAGAGACGACTGGCACGGGCACAAACGTGTACCATGAGAACGACACCATAGCCAAGTACGAGATTATGGATGGAGCACCAGTGAGAGGTCAGTGGCATTGACAACCAGTGGAGGCTGGTAGAAGGGGAAATCGGAGGGCGGGCTCATTGTAATGGCTGGAATGTAACTATGTTTTGATAATTTTCCATTCACTTCCATCCAGCCATTACAATGGCCCCCGTCCTCTGATTTCCCCTTCTACCAACCTGCACAGTTGACAAGCCCAGTGTGTAAATCCAGCCATGGGATGTGGACAGAAAGCGTCTAAACAACGTTTTTGTTTTTTACAGTGAACTATCACTTTAATAATATGGGTTTGTCTCTTTCAGGGGAGTCCATCCCTATTCGACTTTTTCTGGCTGGCTATGAGATCACTCCTACGATGAGGGACATCAACAAGACGTACTCTGTGCGGTACTACCTCAATCTGGTGCTCATAGACGAGGAGGAGAGGCGTTACTTCAAACAGCAGGTACATGCAGACACACGGTAGAGACAGTACAAACACTAGATCTGTGGTAGAGACAGAATGGAAGATGGGTTGGTGTTGGTACATAATGCTCTACACAGTTGTTCTATTTGGTCTGATTGGTGTCTAATTTGTGGTACATCTCAATAGTCAAGGTCGGCACATTGCTCATTTCAACTCTGCATGGGTGCTGTGTAAGAGTAAGGCTGTAACAATACATTGATTTTGTATAATGGATGTAACGAAAGGAAACTAAATAGAGGTCCTATCATACCTGTATCACACCATGCTGCATCGTAACATGAGGTGTACACCACTATATATTAGTTGGTTGTGTGTTACCTGGAATGTGTTGATTAGCGCAACAGAAAAGTAATATTGAACATTCTTACTGGACAAGTTCAGGTAGTCTCTCCCTGTTTCCTTCTTTTTTTGTCCATTTGGTGCCTCATTAACACTACCCTGTTTTGTTGCCTTGTTCTAGGAGATCACTCTGTGGAGGAGGGGGGACGTAGTGAGGAAGAGCATGTCCCTCCAAGCGGCCATCGCCTCACAGCGCTTCGAGTACTCGTCCAGTGACGAGAAAGCCCTAGCTCATGCCCAGGATAAGGAACAGTAGCTAAGCCCCAGAATAGCCTACAATCCATCGCTTCGAAAAGGTGTGTGTGTGAGCACTATGTGTACATGTCTGTGAATCTACGACTGTGAGAAAGAATACATGTGTGTGTGCTCGTCAGGTCATCTATGACAGAGTATGTGTGATGTCCAAAATTATGTGAACAGCAGCCATTTTAGGCATAACCTCGCCCCTTTCAACTTTGCCATTTCATCAACAACACTGATGATGTTACTTTCTCCAACAACTGCAGCTGAAAAGATGTCACTATAATTCAATGTTTGAAGAAATAAGGCGTTCTCATGGTATGTTTTATGAACTTTTAGCCAGGTTTTTCTGCTGTACTGATTATTGTAATGTCTTTTTTCTGTCCTTTTGAATTAGTGATGTGTCTTAAACCAAACCAAACAGCTGCTGTTGAGAAACCTTTTAGGCATCTCTTAATGAGTACGTGTCTTTGGCAGTTGGACTCAATGGACATGCAAGTCCTCTTAAGGCCTGGTTACACCTTGCATTAACATGTGGGCGTCATCCAATCAAGATGATCAGATCACTATCTGATCAAGGTTTGTGGTGTACACACATGGTATTAAGATTTGTCTCTTAGTTAGTGCAAGGTATAAACGTGACTTTAAAATCAGAATGCGAAATGTCATGCGACTTTAGATGCACACCAGCTTAGGGAAAATGACTTTTGAATTGTCAAACAAATTATTTGTATAAAACATTGCATTCCATTCTATCATCAAAAATAACACTACATTCCAAACTTTGTCATTATCAGTAGATGCAAACATGTATATTTTGTTCATGTATTTGATATTTTATCAGCATTATACATGTTCTGGGTTTGTCTAGATGACTTATGTCCATTGACAATGGGCGAGTTAGTTTTGCATGGCCCAGTGTGGTACACTAATGGTTTCTCGGAACTGATGGCTTCTACGGTTGCGTTAGGATAGTTAGTAGTAGGTTAGGATAATTAACGTTACAGGTTAGCGGCAGGTAGCCTAGTGGCTAAGAATGTTGGCACTGGAACTGAAAGGTCGGTGGTTTGAATCCCCGAGCGACTAGGTGAAACATCTGCCGACGTGCCCTTGAGCAAGGCACTTAACTCTAATTGCCTTAATAAAATGTGAAATGTTAGGACAGTTAGGTTAAGGTTAGGCTGAGCAAAAATGCGCTACTCCATCTAACCATAGAAACCATCAGTATCACCACACCGGTTCCCCTGGTAGGCAGAGTTTTCTCATTTTAGACCATTCCATTGGTCCTGATGAAATCACTACCCACTCAAAACAAACTCCCCCCACTGCTACTGCTGTTAATACAAGTGTGGCAGATTTTGGTGTAACCTTTCCAACTTATGAACTGAATATATGATCAATTTAATACCTTTCTTTTTTATTTGAACAAGATCTACAGTTTTCTGTCTGTAATTGGTTTGAAAAGTACCTAGAAAACATTACCAACACCGGTTACATTTTTTCCTTATGGTTAATTGCCAAATGGTTCTAGTTCAATTCTAGAAGCTTATTCACAGCTTATTTTTCTTGTCATCTCCAACCATTTTATACCAGGTACATGACTTCCGGTGTAAATGCACTGAAGTCCTCATAACGTGTGCCGGGCACTGTCATATTGACTGGAAATAATATGAAGAAACAAAGAATATGTTAGTCTTTTGGAATGGTGTTTTGTATTATGCTCTAACTAGACTTCAGGCTAGATTCAATCAGATTCACGCTAGCCGACTCCCTCATAGCTGTTGTTTTTAAGGTGTCGGAGGTAGAACTGGGTTAGAGCTGTCAAATCCACAAGGGTCTCCCAGGATTATACCTATCGTGGACATTGCCATTGGCTGCACATACTCGCATTAGTATAAATCCCATGCAGCCGTACATTCTTATTCTGAACTTCTAGCGTGAGTAGGGTGGGTGTGGTTTCGTGACGATGAACACACGAGCAGTTGGTCACCAACTGACATATTGCTTAAATAAAAACAAAGATCTGCCTTGTGTGTACTGGTTAACGGTGAAGTGAGGTAATCTAGGCCTTCGTGAATGTTTACAGCCCTTTTTGGGCACCTGATAAATGGACTGAAACTGTATTGTCCATAGACGTGTGGGTTCATTAAATCCTATGGGCTGGGCTACAGTGTCTTTACAAGTTTCATGTATTATAATTATTACTGCTGTTTCTCAATGCGGAATTTATTTGTAGCTCGACTTACTTGATAGTCTCCCTGAGTCTGAAGGTTAACACTATGGGTTCGTCCCAAGTGGCACGCTATTCCCTATGTATTGCACTATTGACCAGGGCCCATAGGACAGTTACCTATATAGAGATGCATTTGGGACACATCCATATGACTCTGTAAACATGTTTTAAAGGGGCACTTCTCTACTTTTTATCAGCATACTGTGTTCTGGTTAAAAAGTGGTGAAGTGTCCCTTTAACCTTCCATGACCTGGCTTGTCGCTTTTGGTGTAAAACGCCCATCAGAGGATATTGCAAAGTATCACTGTGTGTCATTTGAGAGATGAACACTTTGCAATAGGTTCAATTTCCGAATTTTCTTTATCAATGCTAAACAAAGGTTCTTAAACATATAGAGAATGGTGGATTTAATTCAAAATTACTCAAGACATGTACATAGATAAAACAAATATATTAACAAAGTCATCTTACCAACCTTTTTTTAAAGCTACAATCTGCAATTGGAAAACTGCAAAATCCATCCTGCCACTTATTTTGGTATACAGCCAAGGAATGGGACAATATAACCCCACCTGAATGCATAGACAGTGCTCCAGATGCAAGGACTGACAGTTTTGAAGCTATAAATTGTTTGCTTACAATGCCATTGTTTACAAACAATTGAATACAAGTGCATAGGTTGTATTCTTCAAGAATCAATGCCTTCAGAAAGTGTTCACACCCCTTGACTTTCTCTGCATTTTGTTGTTACAGCCTGATTTTTAAATTGATTAAATTGAGATGTTTTGGTCACTGGCCTGCACACAATACCCCTTTAATGTCAAAGTGGAATTATGTTTTTGGAAAAATGTACAAATTTAAATGAAAATCTGAAATGTCTTGAGCCTCTGAGTATTCAACCCCTTTGTTATGGCAAGCCTAAATAAGTTCCTGGAGGAAACATTTGCTTAACAAGTCACAATATGCTGCATGGACTCACTCACTCACTGTGTGCAATAATAAACAGTCATTCAAAAATGTGAATATCTCATCTCTATACCCCACACATACAATTATCTGGAAGACCTCTCAGTCGAGCAGTGAATTAAAACATTTTAAAAGCAGACATTGCATATCACTTTGAGTATGGTGAAGTTATTAATTACACTTTGGATGGTGTATCAATAGACTCAGTCACTATAAAGATACAGGTGTCCTTCCTAACTCAGTTGACGGAGAGGAATGAAACCGCTCAGGAAGTTCACCTTGAGGCCAATGGTGACTTCAAAACAGAGTTTAATGGCTGTGATAGGAGGATGGGTGAACTATTGTAGTTACTCCACAAAACTAACTTAATTGACCTGTACAGAATAAGAATATTCCAAAACATGCGTCTTGTCTTGTTTGCAACAAGGCACTAAAGTAATACTGAAAAAATGGGGCAAAGCAATTCACTTCACTGAATACAAAGTTTAATGTTTGGGGCAAATCCAATACAACACATTACCGAGTACCACTTAATATTTTCAAGCATGGTGGTGGATGCATCATGTTATCGTTAAGGACTGGGGAGTTTTTCAGGATAAAGAAAAAAAACAGAATGGAGTTAAGCCCAGCAAAATACTAGAGGGTAACCTGGTTCAGTCTGCTTTCCACCAGATACTGGGACATTAATTCACCTTTCACCAGGAGAATAACTTAAAACACAAGGCCAAATCTACACGAGTTGCTTACCAAGAAGACCGTGAATGTTCCTGAGTGGCCGAGTTACAGTTTTGACAAAATCCTCTTGAAAATCTATGGCAAGACTTCAAAATGAGGGGGCAGGGTAGCCTAGTGGTTAGAGCGTTGGACTAGTAACCGAAAGGTTGCAAGTTCGAATCCCCGAGCTGACAAGGTACAAATCTGTCGTTCTGCCCCTGAACAGGCAGTTAACCCACTGTTCCTAGGCCGTCATTGAAAATAAGAATTTGTTCTTTAACTGACTTGCCTAGTAAAATAAAGGTAAAATTTAAAACATTTTTAAAAAAAAAAGTCTGTCTAGCAATAATCAACAACGAACTTGACAGAGCTTGAGGAATGAAAAAAATTATAAATGTGCAAATTTTGTACTATCCAGATGTGCAAATCTCTTAGACTTACCCAGAAAGACTCACAGCTGTAATCGCTGCAATTCTAATATGTATTGACTCGGGTGTGTGAATTCGAGTAAATTAAATATTTCTGTATTTCATTTTCAATAAATTTGCAGAAATTTCAAAACATATGTTTTCACTTTGCCATTATGGGGTATTGTGTGTAGATGGGTGAGAAAAAAATTGGTTTAACCCATTTTGAATTCCGGCTGTAACACAAATGTAAGTCAAGGGCTATGAATAATTTCTGAAGGGACTGTATGTATATTCCTAGCTTGTTTAGAATACATTAACGTCCTATATAGTAAGTGATTAAAAAAATACTATATTTCAATATTATCCACAACCAATATGCCAGAGCTTGAAGAATTTAAAAAAAGAATTATGGCCAATTGTTGCACAACCCAGGTGTGGAAAGCTCTTAGAGAAAGACTCACAGCTGTAATCACTGCCAAAAGTGGTTCTTACTGTATCTTATCAAGCTATAGTAGTATTTTCTTTTTTTTACAAGTGTTAGAATTTTTCTTCCACTTTGACATTAGAGTATTTAGTATAGATTTAAAAAATGACAATTAAATCCATTTTAATTCCACTTTGTAACACAAAGAAAATTGTGAATACTTTCTGAAGGCACTGAATAATTCTTTAAAAGATAAACATTGGATGTAGCTTTCAGTGTATTTACAGAAATGTAGGTATATGTTAACCTAAAATACATGTAATGTATCTTTCATAGCAAGCTATAAGGTACTAGCCCATTTGTGAAAGGGAATGTTAGTATACAAACAAACGCTGTAGGCTAAATGGCATACAGGATACAAGTACACAAAGTTAACTTTTCCCTTTTAATAGTTGTATTTTGTGTTTCTGTATTTGAAAATAGTTTAAACTCTTATTTCTCTGATTTAAAAGAGAGCCTAAAATGGTAATGTTTTTATGAAATGCCTGGCTTGCTCCTCTCATGATGTGAAGCACAAACATGATCACTAGGGGGCAAGCTTGCATGCACTCCTGGTGAGATATACCTTACTCCCATCTTTCTGTAATGTCTTTCAACCCATTCAAACACAGAGGATGCAAGTAGTCTCGGTTGCTCCCTCTCATCTCCTTCATCTGTAATGATGAAAGATGGTGAAAGCAGATTTAGGTGAAAGCTAATTCCTGATAGGCATCCACAATATTTCCACCTATCCTGTGACTCCAAATGAGTGTAAAGGAGATAAGGAAAGGAAGCCACTGTCGACTATTAAGATGCACCCTAAAGTACATGCATTACACTGTAAGTGAGCGTCCTTAGTACTGACAGAGGCTGGTTGCTAGAGGAGATGGATAGTTTATCCTGAAAGGTTGCTGATAGAACACTAGTCAGTCAGTGGCAGCATTCTAACTCCTCCACGCTAAGGCTATTGGTATTGATTGAGCAGCAAATGCTGCTGACTGATGTATTTTCTTATCAGTTGAGGAATGAAGTCATGGGGAAAAAGTGTGCTGTGTTCTTCGGTATTGATTATTTTCAGGTAAAGCCCACTTATCCACTGGGCCTGTTGAGCTACACACTATTAGACTACTTTGCACCCCAGAAACTTGAACGGCAGCCACATTGACACATTCTTAACGTTGGAAACCAACAGTAGAAGTGTATGGTCTTCCCTGTATTTGATTTCACATTAGGGTTCTCCCTATTCAATCAAAACTGCTATCCAGGTGTTGCTGGTAATGTACACAGAAAGGATTTGCTCTACAAGAAAGGCCCAAAAAAGGCCCATATGCCAACAATTTCTATTAGTTTAATCATGATGTCCTGTACGTATGTGACCTTGCATTACCTATTGGGGTCACATTAAGGGTAATGCATTTCTAGATTGTAAAGATCCTTGAGTTTTATGGTTTGTTTGATTTTTACATTATGCAGCTGACACATTTTAGAGGAACTGTGGCTCCCTCGTCTCGCAACCACGGCAACCACCTCTAGTGCAAAGCTCAGCTGTGCGAGCCGGGTTTCCATGGTAACGGGGGCCTCTGTCGGATATGCGTTTTTTGTGTGTGTGTTTTTTTTTTTTTTTTTACTGTTGTGGGGGGTGTGGCTTATAATGGAGAGTTATTAGATTGTTGGTGAGTGTTGATTCCAGAAATACATTCTTACAACATGAGGACCATGAATCAAATATCATCGAAGAACAGAAGGTGTGTGAGCTGAATCCTGGACAATGAATATAGAACCATCCTATCACATCAATAATGCAACAGCTGGATATTTCATAATGACATAAAACACTATCCACTCCACAGTTAGTCCTGTAAAATCCAAATTTTACCAAAGATTGCTAATATATTGACAGTAATAGACATTTTCTCACACAAAATAGACTATCTTGCCCCTCAAACTGATTAATGGAAAAAATAACACAATTTAAACGTGTAATGAGTCTGTCTGATGTTGTGCCTCACCCCTTTCTACCGCAGCAGGTGGGCACAGCTCCTCTTGAGTGATGTCATTTCTTCCATTGAGCTTGGCGGAGTTCCTACTCTCTCTTACACTCAGTTCTACATGGTTCCAACCACTTTTGCGCCTTCTTCTTTGCTCTCTCTCGCTCTCTCTCCCCCACTCCCCCCCCCCTCTCTCACGGTTCCTTTATTGCACTCATTTACACTCGCAAATCCGCTCTCTTCACACAACGGTTGTTGAAGGTTAAATTAGTACCACACTCGCAAATCCGCTCCCTTCACACAACGGTTGTCGAAGGTTAAATTAGTACCACTCACGCTGAGTTTCCATCTATCGAAATGGCCTTCATTTTGAAACGCTAAATACAGTGGGTATCATAAGTATTCACCCCCCTTGGATTCTTTTTACATTTTGTTGCGTTGCAAAGTGGGATTGAAATATGTAAATGTGATTTTTTTTTTGTGTCAGTGATCTGCACTAAATACTCCATAATGTCAAAGTGAAATTACGTTTTTTCTTTTACAAATTAATATTTTTTTATAACTAAAATATAGTCGTATTCATCCCCTTTTTTTAGGTAAGCCTAAAGTAGTTCTGGGGTAAAATGTGGCTTTAAAAATCACTTAATACAGGAAGTTACATGGATTCACTCTGTGAAATAATAGGGGTTGTCATGATTTTTTTATGACTACCCTTTCCTCTGTCCCACATACATACAAATCAAATCAAATCAAATTTATTTATATAGCCCTTCGTACATCAGCTCATATCTCAAAGTGCTGTACAGAAACCCAGCCTAAAACCCCAAACAGCAAACAATGCAGGTGTAAAAGCACGGTGGCTAGGAAAAACTCCCTAGAAAGGCCAAAACCTAGGAAGAAACCTAGAGAGGAACCGGGCTATGTGGGGTGGCCAGTCCTCTTCTGGCTGTGCCGGGTAGAGATTACATACATACATACATACATACATACATACATTTACATTACATTTACATTTAAGTCATTTAGCAGACGCTCTTATCCAGTGCGACTTACAAATTGGTGCATTCACCTTATGACATCCAGTGGAACAGCCACTTTACAATAGTGCATCTAAATCTTTTAAGGGGGGTGAGAAGGATTACTTTATCCTATCCTAGGTATTCCTTAAAGAGGTGGGGTTTCAGGTGTCTCCGGAAGGTGGTGATTGACTCCGCTGTCCTGGCGTCGTGAGGGAGTGTGTTCCACCATTGGGGAGCCAGAGCAGCGAACAGTTTTGACTGGGCTGAGCGGGAACTGTACTTCCTCAGTGGTAGGGAGGCGAGCAGGCCAGAGGTGGATGAACGCAGTGCCCTTGTTTGGGTGTAGGGCCTGATCAGAGCCTGGAGGTACTGAGGTGCCGTTCCCCTCACAGCTCCGTAGGCAAGCACCATGGTCTTGTAGCGGATGCGAGCTTCAACTGGAAGCCAGTGGAGAGAGTGGAGGAGCGGGGTGACGTGAGAGAACTTGGGAAGGTTGAACACCAGACGGGCTGCGGCGTTCTGGATGAGTTGTAGGGGTTTAATGGCACAGGCAGGGAGCCCAGCCAACAGCGAGTTGCAGTAATCCAGACGGGAGATGACAAGTGCCTGGATTAGGACCTGCGCCTGGAGGTACTGAGGTTCCTGTGTGAGGCAGGGTCGTGGACCAGTCTGCGGATGTTGTAGAGCATGAACCTACATACATACATACATACATACATACATACATACATACATACAGTGCCTTGCGAAAGTATTCGGCCCCCTTGAACTTTGCGACCTTTTGCCACATTTCAGGCTTCAAACATAAAGATATAAAACTGTATTTTTTGTGAAGAATCAACAACAAGTGGGACACAATCATGAAGTGGAACGACATTTATTGGATATTTCAAACTTGTTTAACAAATCAAAAACTGAAAAATTGGGCGTGCAAAATGATTCAGCCCCCTTAAGTTAATACTTTGTAGCGCCACCTTTTGCTGCGATTACAGCTGTAAGTCGCTTGGGGTATGTCTCTATCAGTTTTGCACATCGAGAGACTGACATTTTTTCCCATTCCTCCTTGCAAAACAGCTCGAGCTCAGTGAGGTTGGATGGAGAGCATTTGTGAACAGCAGTTTTCAGTTCTTTCCACAGATTCTCGATTGGATTCAGGTCTGGACTTTGACTTGGCCATTCTAACACCTGGATATGTTTCTTTTTTAACCATTCCATTGTAGATTTTGCTTTATGTTTTGGATCATTGTCTTGTTGGAAGACAAATCTCCATCCCAGTCTCAGGTCTTTTGCAGACTCCATCAGGATTTCTTCCAGAATGGTCCTGTATTTGGCTCCATCCATCTTCCCATCAATTTTAACCATCTTCCCTGTCCCTGCTGAAGAAAAGCAGGCCCAAACCATGATGCTGCCACCACCATGTTTGACAGTGGGGATGGTGTGTTCAGGGTGATGAGCTGTGTTGCTTTTACGCCAAACATAACGTTTTGCATTGTTGCCAAAAAGTTCAATTTTGGTTTCATCTGACCAGAGCACCTTCTTCCACATGTTTGGTGTGTCTCCCAGGTGGCTTGTGGCAAACTTTAAATGACACTTTTTATGGATATCTTTAAGAAATGGCTTTCTTCTTGTCACTCTTCCATAAAGGCCAGATTAGTGCAATATACGACTGATTGTTGTCCTATGGACAGAGTCTCCCACCTCAGCTGTAGATCTCTGCAGTTCATCCAGAGTGATCATGGGCCTCTTGGCTGCATCTCTGATCAGTCTTCTCCTTGTATGAGCTGAAAGTTTAGAGGGACGGCCAGGTCTTGGTAGATTTGCAGTGGTCTGATACTCCTTCCATTTCAATATTATCGCTTGCACAGTGCTCCTTGGGATGTTTAAAGCTTGGGAAATCTTTTTGTATCCAAATCCGGCTTTAAACTTCTTCACAGCAGTATCTCGGACCTGCCTGGTGTGTCCCTTGTTCTTCATGATGCTCTCTGCGCTTTTAACAGACCTCTGAGACTATCACAGTGCAGGTGCATTTATACGGAGACTTGATTACACACAGGTGGATTGTATTTATCATCATTAGTCATTTAGGTCAACATTGCATCATTCAGAGATCCTCACTGAACTTCTGGAGAGAGTTTGCTGCACTGAAAGTAAAGGGGCTGAATAATTTTGCACGCCCAATTTTTCAGTTTTTGATTTGTTAAAAAAGTTTGAAATATACAATAAATGTCATTCCACTTCATGATTGTGTCCCACTTGTTGTTGATTCTTCACAAAAAAATACAGTTTTATATCTTTATGTTTGAAGCCAGAAATGTGGCAAAAGGTCGCAAAGTTCAAGGGGGCCGAATACTTTCGCAATGCACTGTACATACATACATACATACATACATACATACATACATACATACATACATACATACATACATACATACATACATACATGCATACATACATACATCTGTAAGGTTCCTCATGTAACGGATGTGAAACGGCTAGCTTAGTTAGCGGTGCGCGCTAAATAGCGTTTCAATCGGTTACGTCACTTGCTCTGAGACCTTGAAGTAGTAGTTCCCCTTGCTCTGCAAGGGCCGCGGCTTTTGTGGAGCGATGGGTAACGATGCTTCGAGGGTGACTGTTGTCGATGTGTGCAGAGGGTCCCTGGTTCGCGCCCGGGTATGGGCGAGGGGACGGACGTAAAGTTGTTCTGTTACATTGATGCTGTTGACCCAGGTTACTGGTTGCTGCGGAAAAAGGAGGAAGGTCAAAAGGGGGGTGAGTGTAACGGATGTGAAACGGCTAGCTTAGTTAGCGGTGCGCGCTAAATAGCGTTTCAATCGGTTACATTAATTGCTCTGAGACCTTGAAGTAGTAGTTCCCCTTGCTCTGCAAGGGCCGCGGCTTTTGTGGAGCGATGGGTAACCATGCTTCGTGGGTGACTGTTGTTGATGTGTGCAGAAGGTCCCTGGTTCGCGCCCGGGTATGGGCGAGGGGACGGTTTAAAATTATACTGTTACACTCAGTCAAGTACCACATTTCAAGCCCAGATTCAACTACAAACACCAGGGAGCATTTCGAAAGCCTCATAAATAAGGGCAGTGATTGGTAACAATAACAAATCAGACATTGAATATCTCTTTAAGCATGGTCAAGTTAATAATTATGCTGTGTGTGAAGTATTAAACCACCCACACACACACCAAAGATAGTCATCCTTCTGAACTGAGCTGCAGGACAGGAAGGAAACTGCTCAGGGATGTCTTCATGAAGCCAGTTAACTAGCTATGATGGGAGAAAACTGAGGATGGATCAACAACATTGTGGTGATTCCAAAATAATGACCTAAATGACAGAGTGAAAGGAAGAATACAGATGTACAGAATAAAAAGATTCCAAAACATGCATCCTGTATGCAATAAAACACTGAAGTAATACTGCAAAAAAACAAGGCAAAGGAATATACTTTTTTGTCTAAATGCAAAGCCTTATGTTTGGGGCAAATACACCACATCTCTGAATAACTGTATGTGTACAGTATGCTTGGCAAAGACTGGGGTGTTTTTCAGGATACCAAGAAATGGGAAGGCGCTAAGCACAAGCTAAATCCTAGAGGAAAACCTACTTCAGTCTGCTTTACACCAGACACTGGGAGAGGAATTCACCTTTGAGCAGGACAATAAGCTACAACACATGCCCAGATTTACATTGGACGTGCTTACCAAGAAGACAGTGAATGTTCCTGAGTGGCCAAGTTGGTTTTGACTTAAATCTGCTTGAAAATCTATGACAAGACTTGAAAATAGCTGTCCAGGCATGAATCCCCAACACCTTGACCGACTGAAGAATTTTGAAAAGAATAATGGGGAAATATTGCAAAATCCATGCGTGTAAAGCTCTTAGATATTTACCCAGAAATACTCACAGCTGTAATCACTGCCAAATGTGTTTGATATTGTTTTATTTTTCCTAAATCTTTATTGGTGTGTATTTTTGTGTAGATCATTGACAAACAATTACAATGAAATCACTTTTAATCCCACTTTGTAATACAATAAATGTGAAGAAATCCAAGGGTGGGTGGGTGTGGGATACTTTTGATACCCACTGTAGATTCACGCATTGTCAAAAATAGATGCAAAGATGAACTTATTGTCATTTATTGAGCAACACGAAAAGGTCAAAGCAGTTACTCACAAACCCAAACTAATCATAGTTTATTGATAATTAAGGTGATAATCTTTAACTCCACATACGTTCCTATGATTCTCGAACTTCTTGTTCAGGTGGAAGTATTATTATTATTTTATTCTAGTTTAAAGGGATAGTTTGATTTGTACAGAACATTATCTGTTTATTTAGCCATGTCCAGAATCTTCTGGCTTGCACTTATTGAAAGTCCAAACATTTGTGGCAGGCAATATTGTAAGGGAACTTAACGATCAAATGTCGGTATACCCTTGTCCCATATTTTCATTGCCAAGTCAAAAATTGAAATAAAAATGTACACAGAAATTGCATAATGAAAGAATCCCAAAGAATAAAAACAATTATTTAAAGACCACACACAAAAAAATACTTAACAAGCCTCGATCTTGTAGAGGTGAAATTGAGGGTTTTCTTTGGCTATGTCAGCATTAAATCCTCAAATCCATATCCAATCAAAGGACTGCAGAAGATCAATCGACTCTGGAATTTGATCAAAGACAGTGTTGAGTCAAGATACTAGTTTTAGAGGAAATATCAGTTGTATTTGCTTGATTCCTTGTGTCCTCTCGTTGCCTCCTTTTGAAAAAGGTCTAAGGTAAATGAGGAGAGGAGGCGAGGAGAAGAAACAAATTACTCTCCTTGTCCACTAGCTTTTTATCAGGCAATTTATGTTTACGGAGGAGGAATCCCAAAATACTGTACATGTGTAAAGTGTTTAAAAGAAATGCAGATTGTTAAACCAGACATTTTATAGATCAAAGGATTAGTAGCCTATCATTTTTTAATGTGTGCATACTTTTCTCCTCTGTGAAAACCACATCTGATTCAAAGGGGTTGTGGCAGATTTCAAAACTCTTGCAGTAGGATACACCTGTGTATCATCCCCTGGAGGAGGCAATTAAGGAGAGGACAAACTCCTCCGTTCACCTACAGTATTAACGAATTGAGACTCTCCTTCATATTGTTATAGACCCCCCTCAGCCCCCAGCTGTGCCCTGGACTCCATATGTGAATTGATTGCCCCCCATTTCTCTTCGAGTTCGTACTGTTAGGTGACCTAAACTGGGATATGCTTAACACCCCGGGCCATCCTACAATCTAAGCTAGATGCCCTCAATCTCACACAAATGATCAAGGAACCTACCAGGTACAACCCTAAATCTGTAAACACGGGCACCCTCATAGATAACATCCTGACCAACTTGCACTCTAAATACACCTCTGCAGTCTTCAACCAGGATCTCAGCGATCACTGCCTCATTGACTGCGTCCGTAATGATTCCGTGACACCCCTCATCACTGTCAAACGCTCCCTAAAACACTTCAGCGAGCAGGCCTTTCTAATCGACCTGGCCCGGGTATCCTGGAAGGATATTGACCTTATCCCGTGAGTAGATGATGCTTGGTTATTCTTTAAAAGTGATTTCCTCACCATCTTTAAATAAGCATGCCCCATTCAAAAAATGTAGAACTAAGAACAGATATAGCCCGTGGTTCACTCCAGACTTGATTGCCCTTGACCAGCACAAAAACATCCTGTGGTGTTCTGCATTAGCATCGAATTGCCCCAGCAATATGCAACTTTTCAGGGAAGTTAGGAACCAATATCCACAGTCACTAAGGAAAGCAAAGGCTAGCTTTTTCAAACAGAAATTTGCATCCTGTAGCACAAATTCCAAAAAGTTTTGGGACACTGTAAAGTCCATGGAGAATAAGAGCACCTCCTCCCAGCTGCCCACTGCACTGAGGCAAGGAAACACTGTCACCACCGATAAATCCTCGATAATCGAGAATTTCAATAAGCATTTTTCTATGGATGGCTATGCTTTCCACTGGGCTACCCCTACACTGGCCAACAACTCTGTACCCCCCGCAGCAACTTGCCCAAGCCTCCCCTCTTCTCCTTCACCCAAATCCAGATAGCTGATGTTCTGAAAGAGCTGTAAAATCTGGACCCCTACAAATCAACTGGGCTAGACAATCTGGACCCTCTCTTTCTAAAATGATCACTGCAATTGTTGCAACCCCTATTACTAGCCTGTTCAACCTCTCTTTCATATCGTCTGAGATCTCTAAAGATTGGAAAGCTTCCGCGGTCATCCCCCTCTTCAAATGGGGAGACACCCTGGACCCAAACTGCTACAGACCTATATCCATCCTGCCCTGCCTTTCTAAAGTCTTCAAAAGCCAAGTTAACAAACAGATCACCGACAACTTCGAATCCCACCGTACCTTCTCCGCTATGCAATCTGGTTTCCGAGCTGGTCATGGTTGCACCTCAGCCACGCTTAAGGTCCTAAACGATATCATAACCGCCATCGATAAAAGACAGTACTGTGCAGCCATCATCATCGACCTGGCCAAGGCTTTCGACTCGGTCAATCAACGCATTCTTATCGGCAGACTCAACAGCCTTGGTTTCTTAAATAACTGCCTCGCCTAGTTCACCAACTACTTCTCAGATAGAGTTCAGTGTGGCAAATCGGAGGGCCTGTTGTCCGGACCTCTATGGGGGTGCCACAGGGTTCAATTCTCAGGCCGACTCTTTTCTCTGTATATATCAATGATGTCGCTCTTGCTGCTGGTGATTATCTGATCCACCTTTACGCAGACGACACTGTTCTGTATACTTCTGGCCCTTCTTTGGACACTGAGTTAAAAAACCTCCAGACGAGCTTCAATGCCATAGAACATTCCTTCCGTGGCCTCCAACTGGTTTTAAAACCTCGTAAAACTAAATGCATGCTCTTCAACCGATTGCTTTCCACACCCGCCGCCCGGCTAGCATCACCACTCTGGACAGTTCTGACTTGGAATATGTGGACAACTACAAATACCTAGGTGTCTGGTTAGACTGTAAACTCTCCTTCCAGACTCAATCCAAAATGAGCAAATTTGATGTAGTCTATCACAGTGCCATATACTACCCACAACTGCGACCTGTACGCTCTCATTGACTGGCCCTCGCTTCATATTCATCGCCAAACCCACTGGCTCCAGGTCATCTATAAGTCTTTGCTAGGTAAAGCTCCGCCTTATCTCAGCTCACTGGTCACCATCGCAGAACCCACCCGTAGCACCCGCTCCAGCAGTTATATTCACTGGTCATCCCCAAAGCCAACTCCTCCTTTAGCGGCCTTTCCTTCCAGTTCTCTGCTGCCAATGACTGGAACAAATTGCAAAAATCACTGAAGCTGGAGACTTATCTCCCTCACTAACTTTAAGCATCAGCTGTCAGAGCAGCTTACCGATCACTTCACCTGTGCACAATCGATCTGTAAATAGCCCACCAAACTACCTCATCCCCATATTGCTATTTCTTTTTGCTCTTTTGCACCCCAGTATCTCTACTTGCACATCATCTGCACATCTATCACTGCAGTGTTAAAGCTAAATTGTAATTATTTCACCACTATGGCCTATTTATTAGTTTACCTCCTCTCTTATACATTTGCATACACTGTAGATAGATTTTTTGATTCTGTTATTGACTGTATGGTTGTTTTATCCGATGTGTAACCCTTTGTTGTTGTCTTTGTCACACTGCTTTGCTTTATCTTGCTTTATCTTGGCCAGGTCGCAGTTGTAAATGAGAACTTGTTCTCAACTGGCTTACCTAGTTAAATAAAGGTGAAATAAATAAAAATATGGTGACCACTTATCGGTTTCCGGGTCACGGAGAAGAGGAGGACGGAGAAGTCGAGGGGAGGATGGACCTTTGCCCAATTGAGAGAAGGCAATAGTCTTCAGTTTAATTTTGTATTGATGCTTTGGCCTCAGTTTGGAAATCTATTTGAACTTTTCTTCTTTTCTTCTTTTTGAAACAATAAGTATATTTATCGGAGCTGCTCTTCCTCCCGGGGAAGGACTGCCCGTTCCATGATCTCGCCATCACGGTTGACAACTCCATTGTGTCCTCCTCCCAGAGCGCTAAGAACCTTGGCGTGATCCTGGACAACACCCTGTCGTTCTCAACTAACATCAAGGCGGTGGCCCGTTCCTGTAGGTTCATGCTCTACAACATCCGCAGAGTACGACCCTGCCTCACACAGGAAGCGGCGCAGGTCCTAATCCAGGCACTTGTCATCTCCCGTCTGGATTACTGCAACTCGCTGTTGGCTGGGCTCCCTGCCTGTGCCATTAAACCCCTACAACTCATCCAGAACGCCGCAGCCCGTCTGGTGTTCAACCTTCCCAAGTTCTCTCACGTCACCCCGCTCCTCCGCTCTCTCCACTGGCTTCCAGTTGAAGCTCGCATCCGCTACAAGACCATGGTGCTTGCCTACGGAGCTGTGAGGGGAACGGCACCTCAGTACCTCCAGGCTCTGATCAGGCCCTACACCCAAACAAGGGCACTGCGTTCATCCACCTCTGGCCTGCTCGCCTCCCTACCACTGAGGAAGTACAGTTCCCGCTCAGCCCAGTCAAAACTGTTCGCTGCTCTGGCCCCCAATGGTGGAACAAACTCCCTCACGACGCCAGGACAGCGGAGTCAATCATCACCTTCCGGAGACACCTGAAACCCCACCTCTTTAAGGAATACCTAGGATAGGATAAAGTAATCCTTCTCACCCCCCCCCCCCTTAAAAGATTTAGATGCACTATTGTAAAGTGGCTGTTCCACTGGATGTCATAAGGTGAATGCACCAATTTGTAAGTCGCTCTGGATAAGAGCGTCTGCTAAATGACTTAAATGTAAATGTAATGTTCTGGGGTGTATTCATTATTGCACACCATAGCAAAATGTTTTGCAATGAAAATGAGAGTTTCTTTTTAGGTCCCTTTCTGTTTCGGTCTGTTAATTTCAGTTTGGTTCCTAGTAAATGCACCCCCAGGTTAGATCAGTGAAAAAAACAAAGATATACAAAATCTGACAACAAAGCGCATGAAATGTTGGTCTAAATTATTTGTATTTTTTCTCATATTTGTCTCGTGTTACATAAGCACACTGAGTCAGTCGCACAATATAAGCCCATTGTCACTTGTATGACTTTGCCACAGTGGGTAGGGGAACATTGGAACTGTGTAATCTAAGCACTGGGTGACCATAACCATGTTCTGATCGGAAAATTACGGTGATGATGTTACGGCTTAGACACTCAGCTTCATAACATTACATCAACAGTCATCTACAAGACACACTGCATTAGCCACATAACAGACTGCCGCTAATCTGATATGCTAAACCAGTTAGTGCTGCCAGCAGAAGAGTCTAGCCCTAATGTACCAGGGAGAGATCATGGCATGGCCATATGTGTCTGCATCACTCTCTGTGCACCACAGTGTTAAAATTGTGTGTAAAACCGTAACATGAGCAAATGGGTTTCAATTCCTATGAGGCTTTCAAAGGGATTTTATCTCCATCACAGATTCAGATTAAATCCAGTCAGGGATTAGGGACAGGGAACAGGCCAGGGATTGACAAGGAGCTGAGTGGGTTTATATTGTGCGAGTGTGTGTGTGCGGGGTGGTGGGGATCTGTTGGTGTGTGTGTGACGTAGTGTGTGTAAAAGCCATCTGTAACTCACATGGCGACAAAACCCAAGTTGACAGAAATGCCTCCACAACAACCATCTTTGTCTTCTGGTATGGTGGACTGCTGCCTGTTTGGCATTCTCTCAATCTTTCACTGCCTCTCTCTCTCTCTCTCTCTCTCTCTCTCTCTCTCTCTCTCTATCTATCTATCTATCTATCTATCTATCTATCTATCTATCTATCTATCTATCTATCTATTGACGTCATCACAGATTCTCACCATACTCCCTCTACTTTCCGCTCTCATTGAGGTGGGACCAAAAATTACAATATTCTTCCTTACCAAGCTAGCAAGCAAACTAAACTAACCACTACCCTTAGTCTAAGGGTCCCTCCTTTCAGCTTCATTTCCACACCAGCAACACTCTGTCCCTGTCAAAATGCTAATCAGCCTAGCATATTCACAGGCATGGTGCTAGCTGGCTCAGTTGAATTAAGCTAGCTTACCTGCAATTCTACCCATAGAATGATAAATAGCAGGTTCCAGGAAAATATAATAACGTAGCCATGGCAGACAGTCTGCATGGTCTCTACAGTACACACAGGGTGCAGCTGCCTCTCCCTTCTCCTCATTAATATTGAGGGTTTGAGCCTTGAAGGAGGGAGGAAGGGAGGGTGAGGAGGGAGGCGTGGACAAAGGGAGAGGGGGAGAAGAAGGAGGAGGAGAAAGGGTGATGATGATTCCGCAGGCAGGCTGTAGAGAGCGAGCGAGCGATGCACAGGCTCTCTCTCTCAAGTAAGGTTGAGGCTGAGGTTGCTTATTGTTTGGAAAACAACGGGCTGCTGCCAGCGGAGCGAGATAAGCAAGGGGGCTGTGGGCTACTGGAGGAGAACGGACGGACAGAACAGCACCGGTCATTGTCTTTTTTCCTTTCTCTCTCTTTCTTTTCTCTCCAGTCTCTGGAATGATTGTGATTGCTGTTGGTTGGCCAGTGTTGGGATTTGCAGAGGAAGGTGCCATAGTGCAGATCTGCCTTGTCTAGGAGGGACTGTCTCTCTGTTTCTTAGCCATATTACAGGAGGCACAGTTACTGCAGGTAATCTATCGTTCTATCTATCCTTCTCTACCTCCACCTCCCCTCTCCATCATCTCCCTCCCTCATATGTAACCACCGTCTTGTCTTCCTTCTCTTCGTCCTCTCCTTCTCTCCCTCCCCCTCCTGTTTTTCACCCTAAGAAGTACTGATGACATATACAGTCAGTGCTTGGTGTCCATTTTTATTATAGCAGCACGCCTACCGAACAAACATTCGTTTTTGTTATATCAATGCAAAAGATGCTGTGTAAATGATATGCCGGTATGAATGTTGGAATGAAGTAGCTTTCAATTTTGTTATACTGCATCTTAGCCATAACCATCTTCTTCCATAATGGGACTGACAAGCATGTTCTCATGAAGCCAATGGAAGTAAAAGATGTAAACATATTCATGTTCACCCCAGGAGTGGCTTCGGTAGGCAGCCACACAGCCATATGAATATGAATAGCAAAGGACATGTGTTTGTATTGTTCTGAGATAAATGCAACCATATTATCCACCCATCACTGTTTAATTGAAATCACCCACATATGTTTTTAAAAATCTACAATATAAAAAATGGGCTTGATTTATTTTATTAAATTATGGCAATAGATTTGGCATAGCAACAAATATTGATTTGTTGTCCAGTATAATATGGGGACAGCCATTTGTTTCTCTTTGTAACTTTTTGGGCGAGCAGACCCAATTCATATAGAAATGTGAGTTATAAATCTGTCATTATCTTTGAAAGCAAGTCTAAGTGGTAGATCCATTCTATTTGCGCTATTTCTATGCTTCCCGTTTTTCGTTTTTACGTCTTTTACTTTGGGTTTTGTACACCAGCTGAAAATACAATATTTTTGGTTCTGGAAAAAATATTTCACAGCGGTCTAGATTGTACAATGATTCTCTACAGTATACTTGCTTGATTTGTTACATAAACTGCATTTTTTTGCAACTAGGAAATGACGGAGCAATTTCTGCATAGTGTATCTTTAAATTACCTCTGATGAAGTTCTATGATTGGTTGTTTTTGGTACTGGTGGTTTGTGGGTGTTTTTGGCCTCTGGCAGGGAGTGAAACAGTGGGAGGGTAACACAGCCATACACCTGGGTCCATTGGTTAAGGTGAAGGTCAAACGTCACACACATGAGTGCATACACTCATGCACATACAGTACATTCACATACACAAACACACACACACACATCCATATTGTCACTCAGCCTGCTGTCCTGATTTCACTCATCTACCAGAACAAAAGGATGTTCTCCTGTTTTCAGTATTTTCTTTGTATCCACCTGCAAGATGTCCGTTAGCATATGGTCTAGGAACAAACAAAGGCTGAAAGCTTCTTATGTAGCCATAAAAAGCTGCAAATATGTCTAACAACATGACTAAGATGACATTGACTATTCATTTTAGTTGCCTAATAATTAATTTGAGCGAACAATGGACAATGTTTTACCAATAATACACATGTAATGTGGCAGAGTGTCACATTTCCATACATGCATTGTGTGTTTTCAAATGCCAGTTGTCAGTCACATAATGGAGACCGGATGATTCATCGTCGTCTCTTTTGGAAGGGATTGTGGGAGTTGTAGTCGTTTCCTGGACTGTGCATTTCATGTCAATTAGACATGATCAGCGCCCATTTTTACAAAGCATCTCAGAGGAGGAGTGTTGAGGATCAGATCAGATCCCCTCTGTCCATATAATCTAATTCATTATGATATAAAAGGCCAAACTGATCCTATATCAGCACTCATACTCTGGGATGCTATATGAATACAAACCCAGAGGCTTCTTTGTAGAAAATAAGGGTGGGTAGGACGGAAAGAAGAGACCAACGGAGAGAGGGGAGAGGCTGAAGAATAATATCTGGCTTTTGATGAAGCGGCACTTTGCTGAGTAATGTGATGGAGGGAGAGGAAGACGCTTACACAAGCTTGTTTTAAATTGGTTCCTCTCCACTCCCTGGATACAGGCGAAGATCCAGGAAAAGCTTTCGTACATTTAGCCCTCACTCTTGTAATTGCACTGCGTCAGAACCTGGACTCAAACACAACTTTTATCCAACAGTTCTTGCTTCATTATCTATTATCTACAAGAATCAATAGTTCTTGGTAATTTCATACAGATAACTCTACTTTCCAGAATAGTTATTAAGAACAAGAATTACATGCAGAGTAATTCACCATTGGGGATGACTGATTTATTATAGCAACAGTCAGTGGTGTAAACTACTTAAGTAAAAATACTTTAAACTACTACCTAAGTAGTTTTTTGGGGTATCTGTACTTTACTACTTATATTTTTGACAATTTGTACTTTTAGTCACCACATTCCTAATGAAAATAATGTACTTTTTACTCCTTACATTTTCCCTGACTCTAAAAAATACTACTTACATTTTGAATCAAATAAAATTGTATTGGTCACATACACATGGTTAGCAGATGTTAATGCGAGTGTAGCGAAATGCTTGTGCTTCTAGTTCTGAAAATGCAGTAATATCTAACAAGCAACCTAACAAATTCACAACAACTACCTTATACACATAAATGTAAAGGGATGATAAAGAATATGTACATATGAATATATGGATGAGCGATGGCCGTGCGGGATAGGCAAGATGCAGTAGATGGTATAGAATACAGTATCTACAGTGGGGCAAAAAAGTATTTAGTCAGCCACCAATTGTGCAAGTTCTCCCACTTAAAAATATGAGAGAGGCCTGTAATTTTCATCATAGGTACAATTCAGCTATGACAGACAAAATGAGAAAAAAAATCCAGAAAATCACATTGTAGGATTTTTAAAAATGTATTTGCAAATTATGGTGGAAAATAAGTATTTGGTCAATAACAAAAGTTTATCTCAATACTTGTTATATACCCTTTGTTGGCAATGACAGAGGTCAAACGTTTTCTGTAAGTCTTCACAAGGTTTTCACACACTGTTGCTGGTATTTTGGCCCATTCCTCCATGCAGATCTCTTCTAGAGCAGTGATGTTTTGATGATTGAGTTAGAAGCGTGCATGACCACGCAGTCATGGGTGAACAGGGAGTACAGGAGAGCTCTGAGAATGTGGGGCCCCGGTGGTGAGGATCAGCGGGGCGGATATGTTGTTTCCTACCTTCACCACCTGGGGGCGGCCCGTCAGGAAGTCCAGGACCCAGTTGCACAGGGTGGGGTCGAGACCCAGGGTCTCGAGCTTAATGACGAGTTTGGAGGGTACTATGGTGTTAAATGCTGAGCTGTCATAGGTCTCGTGTTTGAGCTGTTGAATTGCGACTCTACTTTGTCTCTATACTGACGCTTTGCTTGTTTGATTGCCTTGGGGAGGGAATAGCTGCACTGTTTGTACTCGGATATGTTTCCAGTGGCCTTGCCATGATTAAAAGCAGTGGTTCGTGCTTTCAGTTTTGTGCGAATGCTGCCGTCAATCCACGGTTTCTGGTTAGGAAAGGTTTTAATAGTCACAGTGCGTAGTCACAGTGCGACATCGCCGATGCACTTGCTAATAAACTCGCTCACCGAGTCAGCATATACATCAATATTATTGTCTGAGGCTATCCGGAACGTATCCCAGTCCACGTGATCGAAGCAATCTTGAAGCTTGGAATCCGATTGGTCAGACCAGTGTTGGATAGACCTTAGCATCGGCGTTTCCTGGTTTAGTTTCTGTCTATAGGCTGGGAGCAACAAAATGGAGTCATGGTCAGATTTGCCTAAGGCAGGGCGGGGGAGGGCTTTGTATGCATCGCAGAAGTTAGAGTGGCAATGATCCAGAATGCTACCAGCTCGTGTCGCGCATTCAATATGCTGATAGAATTTAGGAAGCTTGTTCTCAGGTTAGCTTTGTTAAAATCCCTTAGCTACAATAAATGCAGCCTCAGGATGTATGCTTAGCAGGACAGGAAAATTGTCTAATTCACACACTTATCAAGAGGACATCCCTGATCATCCCTACTGCCTTTGATTTGGCATACTCACTAAACACAAATTGTAAATGATGTCTGTATGTTGGAGTGTGCCCCTGGCTATCCGTACATTTAAAAAACAAGACAATTGTGCCGTCTGGTTTACTTAATATGAGGCATTTAAAATTATTTATACTTGTACTTTTACTTTTGGTACTTAAGTATATTTTAAACCAAATACTTTTAGACTTTTACTTCAATAGTATTTTACTGGGTGACTTTCAATTTACTTGAGTCATTTTCTATGATGGTATCTTTACTTTTACTCAAGTATGACAATCGGATACTTTTCCCACCACTGGCTACAGTATATGACCTCATATAGATTTAAGTGTTTAGGATTTGTGCTAAATTTGTGTCCGACTTGAACAATGTTCTCCAAGTTTGATGGTGCTTAGTACCATTTTGTTGTGACACAGAATTAACCACAGTGATACATCTATAATTAGCACCTTATCAAAATGTAGGGCTAGCTAAGCTATTTCTTCTGTTGAGTGTCGCTCTTAAGACGAGTTAGAAAACATAATGGGTGGCCACGGTATTGTCTTTATAATGACTGTCTGTTCCTGAATCCCTTTCCTCATCAATTAAATCCCACCAGTATTGCTTAACAACTGTTAACTACAGTTAATCAGGAATCTCAACTACCATTTTGTCTGTTTTGGGAGTGACTTTGCCATTATAGAGTTGCTGCCACATAAATATCCAATTGAAATTACTCAAGATACCTGAGATGCCATAAAAATATATTATGTGTGAATTTAGCATGTGTGGTCAAGTATTTTTACTCAAGCACAGCACCTGATTCAACTAATCACCAATACTTTTTTTTTTAATCACATGTGCGAGTGCTGATGTAGCATATACCTGAATTAGCATCACTGCTGCATTCCTGAGACCTGAAATACTGGCGCCTGGGCTGGGACCCAGCCATGCTTCATCTTTTCTGGGTCACTGGTATTGACAGTGTTTAATGTGCACCTCTTAGGGATGGATGACAATATCCTGATCTAATGAGGTGAATTGAAAAAGGCAGCCCCATGTAAAGTCCATGTTGTTTTCTAATTTCCCTTCCTTCCCTCTCCTAGGGCTCCTTTCTCTGTCGTTGACTTGTGACTGGAGACACCCACCATGGAGGCTCCCCTTGTGTGCCTGGATGAGGAGTTCGAAGACCTCCGGCCCTGCCGGGTAGAGGACATGGATCGGGCTGTGCCCCTCAGCCGACCCCCCTACAGCACCATCCCCCTGGCCCCAATGGCCCCCCTGGCTCCCATCACTCGCGAGGACTTCTCTGAACTGGAGAACTTCTCAGAGATGATGAGCTTCAAGTCCATGGAGGACCTGGTCAATGAGTTTGACGAGAAGCTGAATGTCTGTTTCCACAACTACAACACCAAGACGGAGGGCCTGGCCCCTGTGCGCAACCAGTCCCACACCGAGGAGGACGAGGAACGGCTGCAGGATGAAGAGTGAGTGTCGGCCACCACCTTTGTGTTTTTGAAGTTTAAGTCTGACTTTAGCATAAGAAATATGTGCTTTTGAGATACGAGTTAAAGATACAAATGGTGTATCACGGGGGAGTGATTTTTGTTGTTGCTTCAGCTGCTTGCCTTTTGGGTTGTACAATGCACACCCCTGTATTGTTTTTGATAACATGGCACATCCATTGCAACAATCTTCTGAGCAAAGCATTGGTCAGCTTGCTTGTTTAGGTAGTACATCATGTCTGATGATGTCTTCCTCTTCTGTCTTCAAATTGCATACTGTTGTGGCTATACAGTCCCATTCGTAAGGCACACCATTTACTTCAATCAGAGCATGTACATTCTGGGTTTGGTGTGAAACGAGCAGGTATGAACATTACACCTATGCATTCACTACATTTCAGATATAATCCCACAAGGCATCACAGCTATTAGTTAAACAGAGCATTGGCTGATATACCATTACTACAATGAGCTCAGAAAGTATTGGGACAGTGACACATTTTTTGTTGTTTTGGTTCTGTACTACAACACTTTTGGATTTTAAATGATACAATGACTGTGGTTAAAGTGCAGAGTTGGAACTTTAACTTTAACCATATCGGGGGAAGCATTTAGAAATTACAGCACATACTGTACATAGTCCCCCCATTTTAGGTGACCAAAAGTAATGGTACAAATTCACTTATGTGTATTAAAGTAGTCAAAAGTTTAGTACTTGTTCCCATATTCCTAGCACACAGTTATTACATCAAGTTTGTCACTCTACAAAACTTGTTGGATGCATTTGCTGTTTGTTTTGGTTGTGTTTCAGATTTCAGAATTTTGTGCCACTAGACATTAATGGTAAATAATATATTGTGTTATTTGGAATAATTTTTTATTGTAAATAAGAATAAAATATGTTTCTAAACACTTCTACATTAATGTAATCCTGAATGAATCGTGAATAATGATGAGTGAGAAAGTTAGACGCACAAATCTCTCACCATTACAGTAATAGAGGAGGTTAGCATTTTTTGTGGGGGTATGATATTTGAGTGTCTGTAGCTTTCTCACTCTTCATTATTCACGATTCATTCAGGACTATCCATAGTCATGGTAGCATCCACATTAATGTAGAAGTGTTTAGAAACACATGTTGTTTACAATTAAAGTGACTCCAAATGACACAATACATTATTTACCATTCATTTGTATGGGACACAAAATTCTCTGAAACACAACCAAAACAAACAACTTTTTAGATTCCCAAGCTTGATGTAGTCATTGTATGCTAAGAATATGGAACCAAATACTTCACTTTTGACTACTTTAATACACATATAAGTGAATTTGTCCCAATACCTTTGGTCGCCTAAAATGGGAGGACTTTGTACAAACAGTGCTGTCGTTTCTAAACGGTTCATCCAATGTGGATGAAAATACCCTCAAATTAAAGTGGAGAGTCTGCACTTCAACCTTATAGTCTTTGTGTCATTTCACATCCAAAGTGTGTCACCAATACCTTCGGAGCTCACTGTATGTCATTATTTAACATTGTTCAAACAGTACCACTGCATATCTCATGACCCAACTCTCAGATCCTATGATGACCAACGTTGAAGCTGTTACTCAGCCTACCTCAAAGCCGACCAAATCGCCCACCAGCAAAAACCACAACAACACACCCCAGCAGTCCACAGTCGGGATAGGCCTTGAATTATTCCATGTATTTTTGTACTCTCTTGTTCCTCTGTTGGTCTGTCTACTGCCTCTACCAGCAGGCAACCAGAACTCCCATTCGCCAAAAGCCTTTGAAGAGAAAACGCAGACATTCTCACATTGGGTGGAAATAAACCCTCTGGCTAAGAATAGCTTTGTTGTATGTGACCTTGGGTATGCCTATTGATTCATATTCAGAATTCATTATGATATAATATTACAAAGATGTATGTTGGGGATGCTATTGTTAGCATGTGGGTGTGCCTAAATGACATTGTTGCTTATCTATTCTACAGTACACCACAGAGTAAGACACCACGTCATATGATGTTTCTGATTTGAATGTTTTGAAAAATGGTTCCTCCATCACTATCCATGTAGAGTGACGCAAGGAACATAGACACATTCACCTGTTGTACGCTTGATAGATCCTTTATATTATGCGACACAGTTGTTGGAATGATTGGTTAAATCTAAGTTCCAGATTAACTAAAGGTTTGCAAATACACTGCTCAAAAAAATAAAGGGAACACTAAAATAACACATCCTAGATCTGAATGAATGAAATATTCTTGTTAAATACTTTTTTCTTTACATAGTTGAATGTGCTGACAACAAAATCACACAAAAATTATCAATGCAAATCAACCCATGGAGGTCTGGATTTGGAGTCACACTCAAAATTAAAGTGGAAAACCACACTACAGGCTGATCCAACTTGAATGTAATGTCCTTAAAACAAGTCAAAATGAGGCTCAGTAGTGTGTGTGGCCTCCACGTGCCTGTTTTACCTCCCTACAACGCCTGGGCATGCTCCTGATGAGGTGGCGGATGGTCTCCTGAGGGATCTCCTCCCAGACCTGGACTAAAGCATCCGCCAACTCCTGGACAGTCTGTGGTGCAATGTGGCGTCGGTGGATGGAGCAAGACATGATGTCCCAGATGTGCTCAATTGGATTCAGGTCTGGGGAACGGGCGGACCAGTCCATAGCATCAATGCCTTCCTCTTGCAGGAACTGCTGACACACTCCAGCCACATGAGGTCTAGCATTGTCTTTTGCATTAGGAGGAACCCAGGGCCAACCGCACCAGCATATGGTCTCACAAGGGGTCTGGGGATCTCATCTCGGTACCTAATGGCAGTCAGGCTACCTCTAGCGATCACATGGAGGGCTGTGCGGCTCCCCAAAGAAATGCCACCCCACACCATGGCTGACCCACCACCAAACTGGTCATGCTGGAGGATGTTGCAGGCAGCAGAACGTTCTCCACGGCGTCTCCAGACTCTGTCATGTCTGTCACATGTGCTCAGTGTGATCCTGCTTTCATCTGTGAAGAGCACAGGGCGCCAGTGGCGAATTTGCCAATCTTGGTGTTCTCTGGCAAATGCCAAACGTCCTGCACGGTGTTGGGCTGTAAGCACAACCCCCACCCGTGGACGTCGGGCCCTCATACCACCCTCATGGAGTCTATTTCTGACTGTTTGAGCAGACACATGCACATTTGTGGCCTGCTGGAGGTCATTTTGCAGGGCTCTGGCAGTGCTCCTCCTGCTCCTCCTTGCACAAAGGTGGAGGTAGCGGTCCTGCTTCTGGGTTGTTGCCCTCCTACGGCCTCCTCCACGTCTCCTGTAGTACTAGCCTGTCTCCTGGTAGCGCCTCCATGCTCTGGACCCTACGCTGACAGACACAGCAAACCTTCTTGCCACAGCTCGCATTGATGTGCCATCCTGGATGAGCTGCACTACCTGAGCCACTTGTGTGGGTTGTAGACTCCGTCTCATGCTACCACTAGAGTGAAAGCACCGCCAGCATTCAAAAGTGAACAAAACTTCAGCCAGGAAGCATAGGAACTGAGAAGTGGTCTGTGGTTGTCACCTGCAGAACCACTACTTTATTGGGGGTGTCTTGCTAATTGCCTATAATTTCCACCTGTTGTCTATTCCATTTGCACAACAGCATGTGACATTTATTGTCAATCAGTGTTGCTTCCTAAGTGGACAGTTTGATTTCACAGAAGTGTGATTGACTTGGAGTTACATTGTGTTGTTTAAGTGTTCCCTTTAAGTGTTCCCTTTTTTTGAGCAGTGTATATGGGACGGTGCTGTACCAGTTAGTTCCTGTTTGGCAGATGGAGAGGTGTGTATGTGTGTGTGTGTGTGTGTGTGTGTGTTGTGGACAAAACAACAGGCATGACCTGTGAGGTCATGAGTCCCGATGAATGGCTGCTTGTTTCCTGTTTGGCGCATGGCTGGGCAGTGCCACTAAGAGGAGGGTAGGGTGTGGGTGCCATGCCAAGCTGGATGGAAAACAAAGAAAGCGGAAACAAAGGGAGAGTTCTACTCTGGTCATTTTCACAAGGCTGCAGCCTTGATTGGACCGAGGTGCTTATAGTTCGAGGAGGACCTGCACAATGCTGTAAGGGGCTGTTTTTATCTATACTTCTTCACATTGGACACCTTTAAAAAATGTGTAAACTGTGGGCTTTTCTTTAATTGTTAGTTGACAGTGTGCATTGCAGCCTGGAGTGCAATACGGAGGATTATGATGTGCATTTTGATGTTATTTATTATGTTGGCAAGTTGAAGGACAGAATTGGGAACAAAGCACAATTATGTCATGTGAACATCTCCTCCTCTGAATTCACTGTCTGCAAATGGTCAACGGAACACTAATAGAAGGAAATGGCTGCAGATATACAATTGATCATTTCTATCAAATATGATTTGGGTAGAGGAGGGTCATCTAGAGAGGAAGAGAAGGATGGTCCTCTTATGTAATCCATCCTCCTCCTCAATTCTTTAAATCACAAACTGGCACTGGATTTGGGATTAGGCTTCTGTGCCAAACAAAAAGCCTATTTCCAAATAGTTGCAGCCTTGAGGACGGATAGTGTATTGTGCTTTGTTGTGAATGTCCTGATCATTCCAGCGTCATTGGTTGTGTGTTTTGTCTTGTGTTGCAGTGTATTAGATGACTTGTTACAATGTTGGTTGTTGTGTGTTTGTCTTGTGTTGCAGTGTATTAGATGACCTGTTACAATGTTGGTGGTTGTGTGTTTGTCTTGTGTTGCAGTGTATGAGATGACCTGTTACAATGTTGGTGGTTGTGTGTTTGTCTTGTGTTGCAGTGTATGAGATGACCTGTTACAATGTTGGTGGTTGTGTGTTTGCATCTGTTTTTTGTTTTTTTGTTGCATTTTTACTGTGTACTTCTGTTGTGTTGCAGTGACTGAATGTGTGTTTGTGTTGTCCATGTTTCAGTGTGTGGGATGCGCTGACGGATAACTACGTCCCTTCCTCTGTCTCCAGCTGGGACGACCCCAACTCAGAGGGATTCAACGGCAACCTCTCCGACCAGGAGGTAACACTTTCTAATATACTTCATTGTAATTTAAAGTCATTGGAAGAATCGTCTTTCTCTCCCTTCTCACCTGGAAAGACCTGAAACATTTTGAGACAAGAGTCAATTGGATTCTAGAGCAAGGAATGGACTTTTCTGCTCAAAACCCCACCTCTTTCATGTGTGACTGACTAGTGTGTTCTGTAGGGAGGCAATGTGCGAGGACGTGCTGTAACTGAGCAACGTCTTACAAAGAATGCTAGCTAGAGTGTGCTGGCTGGCTGGCTGGCTGGCTGGCTGGATGGATGTCATTCATGCCTTGAGGTTGTGGCGCTGACGTCACCTGACCTGACACCAAAAATCAAGGCTGGGCTGCCTTGACTGCCTGCTACTCAGTATCAGTCAACCACCCTCCTCCTCCTACACCCTCTCGCCCTCTCCTCCCCTAATCTGCTCTCACATGCAACTGCAGGCACTCAAAGAGTCAGGGCCAAGGCTCAGGGCTGGGTCAGGGCTGGGTCAGAGCCAATACGCAGACACAGTCTCCAGCAGAAGCTAAAAGAGACTCTACAGACATTGAAAAGCAGTCCATCAGCATTTAGTCTTCTATGTCCTCGGTTTAGTTTATTGCTGATTGATATCCTTGCAGGGATTAACTTGATTGAGACCAACGGCATAAGAACAATGAGCATCAAAAGCAATATTTTTTTAGAGGGAAGTAGAAAACAAACAGTCAATAGATAGAATCATGGCAATTTGAATGCGACTAAGCACAACCCAAACACTTTCAAGATGGCTTCCAAACTCGAGGGGCAGAAATTGTATTTTCAGATGAAGAGAAGGGAATGATGGGTTCAAATTTGGGGAATGTTCATTAGCTCCCCAAACGCCAATGCTAACATGCTAAAGCTAAATTCAATATGGGTGAATGGCTTTTCTGCAATCTTATTTTTCTAATGCTAAGATGCTAACGCTAACACTAACACCAGTGGGGGTAAACCTTGTGTCCATGGTTTATATTTCTTATACTAAGAAGTTAAGATTCAACTAATGTGGCTGAAGGGGTTTCCATGGTTTTATTCGTTCTCTCTCGCATTCTCCAGATTCATGAAAAAGAGGAGGAGGAGATGAACGAGAAGAACGACAATGCCAATTGCCTGACTGAGGAGCCTCTTATCACTGCTGATCAGGTGACTAAAGACACATGTACTTTCTGTTATACAAGCAACTTGGTAGTACTTTCAGTTACAGTGCCTTCAGAAAGTATTGACACCCCTGGACTTTTTCCATATTTTGTTGTGTTACAGTCTGGCCTTCACACAATATCCCATAATGTTAAAGTGGAAAAATATTTTTTAACAAATTCTTATAAATGTATAAAAAATGCAACACTTAAATTTCTTGGGTCAATAAGTATTCATTCTCTTTGTTATGGCAAGCCTAAAGAAGTTCAGGAGTAAAAATCTGCTTAACAAGTCACATACGTTTCATGGACTCGCTCTGTGTGCAATAATACTGTTTAACATGATTTTTGAATGACAACCTCATCTCTGTACCCCACACATACAAATATCTGTAAGGTCTCTCAGCTGAGCAGTGAATTTCAAACACAGATTTAACCACGAAGACCAGGGAGGTTTTCCAATGCCTCGCAAAGAAGGGCAACCATTGGTAGATGGGTAAAAAAACTAAAAGCAGACATTGAATATCCCTTTGAGCATGGTGAAGTTATTATTTACACTTTGTATGGTGTACCAATACACCCAGTCACTGCAAAGATACAGGCGGCCTTCCTAACTCAGTTGCCAGAGAGGAAGGAAACCACTCAGGGATTTCACCATGAGGCCAATGGTGACTTTAAAACAGTTATAGAGTTTAATGGCTGTGATAGGAGAAAACTGAGGATGGATCAACAACATTGTAGTTACTCCTCAATACTAACCTAAAAGACAGAGTGAAAAGAAGGAAGCCTGTACAGAATACAAATATTCCAAAACATGCATCCTGTTTGCAACAAGGCACTAAAATTAAACTGCAAAAAATATTGCAAAGAAATTACAATTAGGTCCTGAGTACAAAGCATTTATGTCCTGAGTACCACTCTTCATATTTTCAAGCATGGTGGTGGCTGCTTCATGTTAGGGGTATGCTTGTCATCTTCATTTTTGAGGGGGGCTAAAAAGAAACAGAATAGAGCTAAGCATAGGCAAAATCCTAGAGGAAAACCTGGTTCAGTCTGCTTTCCAACAGACACGACAGAAAATTCACCTTTCAGCAGGACGATAACCTAAAACACATTGCCAAATCTACACTGGATATGCTTACCAAGACAACATTGACTGTTCCTGAGTGGCCTAGTTACAGTTTTGACATTGGCTTGAAAATCTATGGCAAGATTTGAAAATGGCTGTCTAGTAATGATCAACAATCAACTTGAGAGAGCTTAAATAATTATTTCAATAATAAATGTGCAACTATGGTACAATCCAGGTGTGCAAATCTCTTAGAGACTTCCCCAGAAACTGTCAGAGCAGCTCACCTATAATTTAGCCCAATCAACTACCTCTTTCCCAACTGTATTTAATTAATTTATTTATTTTGCTCCTTTGCACCCCATTATTTTTTATTTCTACTTTGCACATTCTTCCATTGCAAAACTACCATTCCAGTGTTTTACTTGCTATATTGTATTTACTTTGCCACCATGGCCTTTTTTGCCTTTACCTCCCTTCTCACCTCATTTGCTCACATTGTATATAGACTTGTTTATACTGTATTATTGACTGTATGTTTGTTTTACTCCATGTGTAACTCTGTGTCGTTGTATCTGTCGAACTGCTTTGCTTTATCTTGGCCAGGTCGCAATTGTGAATGAGAACTTGTTCTCAACTTGCCTACCTGGTTAAATAAAGGTGAAATAAAATAAATAAATAAAAAAGACTCACAGATGTAATCACTGCCAAAGGTAATTCTAATATGTATTGATTCAGGTGTGTGAATACTTATGTAAATGAGATATTCCATATTTCATTTTCAATACATTTGCTTACATTTCTAAAAACATGTTTTCATTATGGTGTATTGTGTGTAGATGGGTGAGAGAACATATATTTAATCAATTTTACATTTTGAATTCCGGCTGTAACACAACAAAATGTGGAATAAGTCAAGGGATATGAATACTTTCTGAAGGGACTGTATGTATATTCCTAGCTTATTTAGACAGTTTAAAACATATATATGAAAGTAGAATACATTAAAGCCCCATAAAATTACAGTGGTTAAAAAAGCCAAGGCGAAAGTATTGCAAGACGATACTCTATATATTCAAAAGTATGTGGACACCCCTTCAAATTAGTGGATTCGGCTAGTTCAACCACACCCATTGCTGACAAATCGAGCACACAGCCATGCAATCTCCATAGACAAAGATTGGCAGTAAAATGGCTTTACTGAAGAGCTGAGTGACTTTCAATGTGGCAGCGTCATAGGATGCCACCTTTCCAATAAGTCAAATCTCTGCTCTGCTAGAACTGCCCTGGTCAGCTGTAAGTGCTGTTATTGTGAAGTGGAAACATCTAGGAGCAACAGTGGTTCAGCCGCGAAGTGGTAGGCCACACAAGCTCACAGAACGGGACCACTGAACAGGACCACGGGAGTGCTGAAGCGTGTAGCGCGTAAATAACGTCTGTCCTCGATTGCAACACTCATTAGTTGCATTAGTTCCAACCTGCCTCTGGGAGCAACGTCAGCACAATAACTGTTTGCCGGGAGCTTCAAGAAATGGGTTTCCATGGCCGAGCAGCCGCACACAAACCTAAAATTAACATGCGCAATTCCAAGCGTTGGCTGGAGTGGTGTAAATCTCACTGCCATTGGACTCTGGTACAGTGGAAACACGTTCTCTAGATTGAGTCATGCTTCAACATCTGGCAGTCCTTCAGACGAATCTGGGTTTGGCAGATACTAGAAGAACGCTACCTGCCCCAAAGCATAGTGCCAACTGAAAAGTTTGGTGGAGAAGGAATAATGGTCTGTGGCTGTTTTTCATGGTTCGGGCAGGGCCCCTTAGTTCCAGTGAAGGGAAGTCTTAATGCTACAGCATTCAATGACATTGTAGACGATTCTGTGCTTCCAATTTTGTGGCAACAGTTTGGGGAAGGCCCTTTCCTGTTTCAGCATGACAATGCCCCTGTGCACAATGCGAGGTTGATACAGAAATGGTTTGTCGAGATTGATATGGAAGAACTTGACTGGCCTGTGCAGAGCCCTGACCTCATCCCCATCAAACACCTTTGGGATAAATTGGAACACCGACTGCGATCCAGGTGTAATTGCCCAACATCAGTGCCCGACCTCACTAATGCTCTTGTGTCTGAATGGAAGCAAGTAACCGTAGCAATGTTCCAACATCTAGTTGAAAGCCTTCCCAGAAGAGTGGAGGCTATTATAGCAGCAAAAGGGGGACCAAATCCATATTCATGCGAATGATTTTGGAATGAGATGTTTGACTAGAAGGTGTCCACATACTTTTGGTCATGTAGTATATGTCAAGTATCTCCATTCTGCATTACCTCTTGGACTACTGCACATGAATAATGAATGCCTGACGACCATGGAATGTTTACCTATTGGTGATGCATAGATTCTTTAAGTGCTATTTGTGAAAGTGTATGTATTCATCTACCTTCCCTCAATCCCTTCCTCGATCACTCTCTCTCCAAGGTCATTGAGGAGATAGTTGAGATGATGGAGAACTCTCCGGACCCTGGTGAGACCGAGGAGGAGGACGAGGAAGAGAGTGGACACTCCTCATCCAAGACCAGCCCATCCCTTCTGGAGGAGATTAGACAGCTGTCCCAGGCCTCCAATAACAACATGCCCTCCTATGAAGGTAAGTGTACAAAAACTAATGTTGCCTGAAGGGTTAAACACCAAGTCACATAAACCAAGGAGTTGAATAAACAGAAGGGAGTGCCAATTTAAGCAATTCAACATCCAATTAACATTGTCATTGGAGATGCCTTTCCCAAAATCAATTTCCTGTCCATACAATACTGTGTAAAAATAAAGTGACCTTTGATCTCATAGTGGTTAAGTAGTGCTCATACAGCAGAGCTGGCTCTATGAGAATTGATTGTGAAATAAATAACCTTGTAAGAGACATATATGTACACTTGTTTGAGTTCATGCCTAGGCTTTAGCTCAGCAGGCTATTGCACTGCTTGTAGGACTTTGATTGTGTGAGGGGGCATAGTGTTGTCAGTTTACCTAAGTAAACATCTGGATATTTCATCAGTCTTCAGCCTCTATGGTGAATGTAGTGCAAAAAGGATAAATAACTGGATAAAGCTGCAGCAGGCATTTTTTAATATGAGTCTCTCATTTCAGAGGGCCATGGCACGCACTCAATATGGTTCCCTGTGGAAAGACATATTGTGTGACCATGTGGCTCCCCTGCATGAGAGACATGTTTCCTGCTTAGTGTGTGTGTGTGTGTGTGTGTGTGTGTGTGTGTGTGTGTGTGTGTGTGTGTGTGTGTGTGTGTGTGTGTGTGTGTGTGTGTGTGTGTGTGTGTGTGTGTGTGTGTGTGTGTGTGTGTGTGTGTTTATGTAAGCACATTTGGGTATATGTCTGTGAATCCATATGTCTGTGTAGATGCACTGCATGTGTTTGAGTTTTTCTTTGTATTTGGAATTGTCGTCTTAAATGTGTTTTTCGCAAAGTCGGTGTACTTCCAGAAATATAAGTCATATTAGACAGCATCCACAGTCACAGAAACAGTCAAGGCGAGTTACTCTACTCAGAATTGGATATCAAGGTAATGAAACATTTAAATGGATGATGTACAAGTGATATCATCCCACTTATGTCATCTATCCCTATATTGTATGTACTGAATACAACAGGACTATTTAATTCCTGTCCCTTGAGGCCTGAAGTGGTACTTGGCCCATATTCATAAAGTATCTCAAAGAGTGGATCTAGGATCCATATTGCTTTTAAAAAAAAAATAATAATAATTCATCAAAGTACTGTGCATTCGGAAAGTATTCAGACCCCTTCACTTTTTCTACATTGTGCTACTTTACAGCGTTATTCTAAAATGGATTTTTAAAAATCTCCACACAATACCCCATAATGACAAAGCAAAAACAGGTTTTTATACAAATAAAAAAAACGAAATATTACATTTACATACATATTCAGACCCTATACTCAGTACTTTGTTGAAGCACCTTTGGCAGCAATTACAGCCTTTAGTCTTCTTGGGTATGATGCTACAAGCTTGGCACACCTGTATTTGGGGAGTTTCTCCCATTCTTCTCTGCAGAGCCACTCAAGCTCTGTCAGGTTGGATGGGGATCGTTGCTGCACACCTATTTTCAGGCCTCTCCAGAGATGTTCGATCGGGTTAAAGTCCGGGCTGTGAATGGGCCGCTCAAGGACATTCAGAGACTTGTCCCGAATCCACTCCTACGTTGTCTTGGCTGTGTGCTTAAGGTCGTTGTCCTGTTCGTCCCAGTCTGAGGTCCTGAGCGCTTTGGAGCAGGTTTTCATCAAGGATCTCTCTGCACTTTGCTTCGTTCACCTTTCCCTCGATCCTGACTAGTCTCCCAATCCCTGCCACAGATAAACATCCCAACAACATGATGCTGCCTACACCATGCTTCACCGTAGGGATGGTATTGGCCAGGTGATGAGCAGTGTCTGGTTTCCTCCAGACATGACGCTTGGCATTCAGGCCAAAGAGTTCAATCTTGGTTTCATCAGACCGGAAAATCTTGTTTCTCATGGTCTGAGAGTCCTTTAGGTGCCTTTTGACAAACTCCAAGCGGCCTGTCATGTGCCTTTTATTGAGGAGTGGCTTCCATCTGGCCACTACCATAAAGGCCTGATTAGTGGAGTGCTGCAGAGATGGTTGGTTTCTAGAAGGTTCTCCCATCTCCACAGAGGAGCTCTGGAGATCTGTCAGTGACCATCGGGTTCTTGGTCACCTCCCTGACCAAGGCCCTTCTCCCCCGATTGCTCAGTTTAGCCAGGAGGCCAGCTCTAGGAAGAGTCTTGGTGGTTCCAAACTTCTTCAATTTAAGAATGATGAATGCCACTGTGTTCTTGCGGACATTCAATGCTGCAGAAATGTTTTGGTACCCTTCCCAAGATCTGTGCCTCAACACAATTCTGCCTCGGAGGTCTATGGACAATTCCTTCAACCTCATAGCTTAGTTTTTGTTCTGAAATTATACAGATAGGTGTGCACCTTTCCAAATCATGTCCAATCATTTGAATTTACCACAGGTGGACTCTAAGTTGTAGAAACATCTCCGGGATGATCGTATGGAAACACGATGCACCTGAGCTCAATTTCGAGTCTCATAGCAAAGGGTCTGAATACTTTTGTAAATAAGGTATTTATGCTTTTTATTTTTAATAAATGTGAAAAAATGTCTATGGTCATTATGGGGTATTGTGTGTAGATGTACTTTTTTTTATTTAATCTATTTTAGAATAAGGCTGTAACGTAACAAAATGTGGAAAAAAGTGAAGGGGTCTGAATACTTTCCGAATGCACTATGGTATATTTTCACAACGCTTAGGAAAACTCTAAACCGATAATCAAAAAGGCAGTTGTTTCAAAACTCTAAGCATATGTTTAATTGACTAAGTACAACATACACAATCATAAAGTGACTTTTTCAACAAACGTAATCATTGTTTCATCTAGAAATACATGTTTCACATTGCTCATGTTCATATGATGTTATTGCTTTTCACAATACAGTACTCACATTACTTTTGATATAATTGTCCTCTCATTTGTTAAAATACATTTTACTCTTACTTAATTGATAACAATTGAACTGTTTAGTAAACCTATAGGTTTTAAACTTTGGTCTACTACAGAGAACTACATAATGAACATGTATGTTTGTAAAGTATAAAAATATAAAGCTTGATATACTGTCATGTACTATAATTTTACTTTACAGTACGTTTTGTACTGTATGTAACAAATGCATCCCCTAAATAGCTAAAAAGATGAAGCTGCTGGGCTCTTTTTAATTGGGAATTTTCACACTGCTTTACAAAAATTGCATTAGCCAATACAGTACTGTAATATTGTAATATATGCCATTTAATATACGTGGGAATAGAATCCACAACTCTGGTGTTGCTAGTGCCATGCTCTTACTAACTGAGCCACGAAGGACCACTACAATACATGAGTACAATACATTATGAAAATACAAGTCAAAGGTTTATGATTGCATCACCATGAGTGTGCCATCCTCCTTCAGGCTATAGATGAGGTATGCAATGACAGACCTATGTCAGCCTTGGATTTGTCATGACAAACGTTTTTTCCCCAGGTGCATGAACAATGAAGACATTTGCTGTGATGCCGATGAGAACCTACCAAATGTTCAGGACAGGCTTGGTGCAAACTAGTTACTGCTAAACATTGTTTCTTTCATTCATTTCATTTGATTACAGTACACCTACAGTGTAATTATATCTGAACAATACGTGTACTTTTTGCATCAATGATTGTGGAACATTTCTTCAATAATTCCAACTTTAATCACACATGGGATAAAAATGATGGAAATGTGAGTTTCAGTAAATGTTGATGGGTAGTGCAGGTGTATTGCCGAATGTGAAAACAGTGTTATGTACTGTAATTTACAGTACTGTAGCATACAACATTCAACGTTTTGAAACCTGTATCTTGCATTTTTTTGCTCTTGGATTAACTTTTTTTTTTTTATAACTACTTTTCATGCAGAAAATACTCTCATGTTTTGGTGATAAAATCCATTTTCGCTTGCTATTTCACAGTAAACATATATTTTTGGATCAATGGTTGTGTGGTGAAAGATGTCTCCAAACCAAAAGAATGCACAATAAAAGGTTTTGAATATAAGACTTACAAGTGTTACCAGTTCGGACATTTGTACTAAGAGTTTAGAAAATTCACCACATACAGTACTTGTGAAAATAGCACCAAAGCGATAAAAACAACAACTGTGATATCTGATCTTAAATCAGCACTCCTACTCTGAGACGCTTTATGAATACGGGACCAGGTTTGATTTTTTTACCTAGAAGTTTGTCATTGTTTGACCAGAGAGTTTACTTGGTCCTGATGCGCCAGAGTCAATCCCTGATAATAATGATAACCAGCAATGCTTTGGCCCTCGAGAGAAGCAATTCGATATCCCTTGTACAGTATATAATATTATGCATATTGAATCTCGGTTCACCTCCATGTACAGTTAGCCTGGTCCCAGATATGTTAGTGACAATGACAATAGGAGTTGGCAATACAGGACAAACAGATCTGGGCTCCAGGCTAAGGTATAGTAGCTCCATACCAGACCATGCCTCTCTCTTTCTCCAGGCCTAAGTCTGATGCCCAGCTCAGCCCTGGTGGAGCTGCTGTGCCGGGTGGAGTCGGCCATCATGGAGTACTCCGAGGAGCTGGTCACTCAGCTGGCACGCCGTGACGAGCTGGAGTTTGAGAAGGAGGTGAAGAACACGTTCATCACGGCCCTCATTGATGTGCAGAACCGCCAGAAGGAGCAGCGGGACACGGGCAAGCGCCGGCGCCGGAGCGATAAGGGCCTCAGTCTGCAGGGTAACGCGGTAACCACGACCGTGGTTGGTGGTACTACTACTACAACCACTGCCCACACGGACTCCAAGCCCGCCTCTATGCCTATGAAGGTAAGCACTGAGGGAGGGAGATAAATGAGCGGGGCGGGGGTATGTTTGTATGGGCAATGGTATTAGTGTATAGGGTGATGGTGGTGTGTGTGTGTGTGTGTCTGTCTGTCGCGCACACACACCACACACACAAGCATGAGTGTCTGTGTGTTAATGTCCATACGGATGCATTTCCAAGCCAGACAGCGCTCTTTCTCTCTCTTTCTCTCTCTGCCTCCCACACCGTCATGGATAATGGACATAGAGGCCATTAGGCCCTAACTGCACACATTTTTTTTGTTTTGTTATTATAAACTGCACTTACGGGAAGAGAAACCAACACAGTACTCAGAGGACTTGACCATAGGTTCTTAAACAGTAAAAGCATAGACCAGCCTGTCCATATCCAGGAACAAATTAACAACACTTAACAGCCCCTCTTTACTCATAGCAAAGGACACGCTTGTGTTTACCTGTCCAATACCATGGTGGTTTTATCTGTTTAGTAATGACAATGTAGGAATGGAGTAAATTACTGTAGCCCTGATCATGATGTACAACCAGTCTATATACAATTGACGTGGTAATGTCTGATTTTAATGTCACAAGTATTCATGACGGCTCCTTTTAAATTAACAGCCTTTATGAATGCTGTTAGGTTACATGCATTATAAAACACACTGTTATGCATACTATATTCATAAAAGCACCTCATAAGCTTTATAAATGCATAGATAACTGATAACTGCATTTAGAATGCATCACAAGACAGCTGTCTCATAGAAAGTGTTACTGTGTTGTGGTGACAGAGGGTCGTTGTCACTCACAGCTGGTGATTGTCTGTGTTCCAGCGTTTTAGTATGGAGGGCCTGTCCAACATCCTGCAGACTGGCATCAGACAGACGTTTGGCAGCACAGGGACAGACAAACAGGTGAGACACTTAAGCTTTTACAGCTCCTAGCCACCAAGTATATCAGTGTGTTAAATCTACAATGATTCAACACTGCTACGTCACTTCCCTAACGGTTTCTCTTTGTCTTTGTTGTTCAGTATCTAAACACGGTAATTCCATATGAGAAGAAAGCAACTCCTCCAACTGTGGACGACCTTCAGATGATCACCAATAGTAAGTAGGCGGGATAATGCAATTGAATGCTAAGCTAATGGGTCGTTTTCCTCGTTTGGGTTAGCTGATCATACGACCACATCCCCAAATGTTCAACTCAGTTTAAATTTTCATTGGACAGACATACAAATTGACCCTCAAAATGTGTTTTGCTCAGTTAGAACCTCCTTTTCAATTTGATTAGTCTCTGTCCCACATAGCAGCTATACAAGTAGCATAGCTCAGAAATGTGCCAATGTTTTTGATTTTATCCCCCACAGTTCTTTACGCCATGAAGGAGGAGAGTGAGAAGGTGCCTACACTGCTAACTGACTACATATTAAAAGGTAACTAATGCTTGATTAGGTTTAGAAACACTTAACATTACATAGGTATTACTCCAATAACTCATCAAATACAATTATATTATCCAAGTAAAGATAACAAAAGTGGAAAGTACAGGATCTACTTACTAGCCTGATACATAAAGGGGCTATCCCACTGGTATAATAGTTAAGTGAACCCTGTTCCGATGGGAAACTTGAGTGTTTGCATATTGAATGTTTAATAGAATCAGCTGAGATTGCACCAATCGGATTCAAACAACACTTCCTACCCTAATATGGCTATTTAAATGGACCATATGCCATTTAGCAGCCACTTTTATCCAAAGCGACTTAGTCAAGCATGCATACATTTTACATATGAGTGGTCCCAGGAATCAAACCCACTACCCTGTCATTTCATGCGCCATGCTATAACCAAAGGACCAAGCTAAGCTGTATGCTTGGCATGTTTTTGCTGCTTAATGTTGCTGCTGCAACTATTGCTGCCACCTGCTATGTGTTGTCTGTTTTCTGCTAGCCTACCACCACCCCAGCCTCCACCCGTTTGGTTTGTTACCATCAGGGGGATTGGAATATCTCTCTCACTGCCTGTAGTTTATTATAATGGTAATGGGTTGTCTTCTATTTTCTAATAAATGGTTCAATTAATGTGAATTTCCTGTCTGTACTTATTTAATTTGAAATGTGCCTGTAAGAAAAAAAAGGCTCATTATAATGTTTTTCAGCTAATTTGATTAGCACAGTTGACGAAGACTAGGTGATGACATTATGATGTTAATTATTATAACGATGATTGAAGTATTCCCAATTATCAATGTATTTTTATTCTCCAGTGCTGTGTCCCACTTAAAGAATGCAAGCCATGGGCTGCTCTCTGACGGAGACTTCTGAGAGGGCTCTCCAATCTGGTAACCCTCCACCCCTCCTCCAGTCCAAGCTGCATGAGCTCCCCCCTGTTTCATAATCAGCCATGGATCATTACCATCTAAATCATTGTACCTTACTCATGTAATAAAACTACTGCCTTTTGCTGAGCTCACCTTGTCCTTCCTGCACACTAAGATCCGTCCAGAGCCAAAATGGCAGCCGCCTGAAAACTAGTGTATGGGGCCACTGTACCCCTGTTGAAGAACTGACTAACTGATCTCTATTCAGAGCATGATAAGCTAATACTGACCACACAGTTATACAGGGATTCATTTTTAGTTTTATTTTCTATTTTTTACAGAGATGATTTGATATCAGATATTAACATGGCTATGTTTTACTTCACTGTACCTCAGGCCTAAAAGGGGTTTGGTTCTCATGTCATTTTGTCTGTCTGCCCATATGTCACCCTGTACAGATTATTGAGGATTGATGGGTTCAACTTAAATGTAGGAAATCTGGACTGAACATTTCTCTCATTATTCGAGGACAATAACCTGTAAACTTAACAAATTTGAATAAAAAAGCCATTGACCTTTTCTGCCATGCTAGTACTGTAGCTTAATATTACGGGTGCAGTATATTTAAATGTTTTTGTTATTTCAACCAATAATGTTTGAATATTCAGTGCTCTTCAGACTTTTGATAATTTATTTTTTACTGTGATCTAATATTTCATATAGGCCATCATGTACTGTTGTTTTGTTTATTTTATACTTTTATTTAATGAATAATCAGAGTATGTGTCAACCCATTCTGTCACATGGAGTTTTATCATTGAGTTTTCATTGTCACTGATGACATGGGCTCATTTGAATATGGTACAGGCTTACTTATTTATGAATTCCTGTGAGCCACGTAGGAGAATACTACATTGCTAATCGCAAGTTCAAATAAACATGCTACCCTAAAACTGTGTGCCAGACGTGTTTTTTTTGTCACTTCTCTCTCTGCTGACTGAATCAAGGCAACACAACCCACTTGGAACAACCTCCAATGTTGTTTTAACATAATTCGTCAACATATTTTGACATGGAATCTACGTGGAAAAGACATTGCATTTGAAAAAAGTAATCAACATAAGCGGTTATTTTAAGGGTGAAATCTCAACCACAGGACTAGGTCGTCATGGTAACTAAATTTCAACATCGAGAAACCTTGTAAAAAATATGTGGAACTTGTACCTTTAAAACAACATCAGATCTTCAACGTTATATCCACTATCAGAAAGTGTGGGCAGCACTTCCTACTGGAGAATTGAACTATCTACAGCTCCCCTTTGGTCTACCATCTAGGGTTTTGACCAAGTCCAGCGCTGTTTAGCTATGATATTTGTCACTGACTATTACCAATGTGCTATTGTGAGAATGATTGCTGAAAGACCTCTACCTAAAAACTAAATAGATTCACTGTTGCTAATTCATTCCAAAAAGCAAAAAAATGCGACATTTATTTATCATCAATTATGCTTTTAGGCCTATATTGCATTTGCAGTCATCAACAGTTGTTTAAATTCAACCCAGAATTCAACTAAAAATAGACAATACGATAGGCCTAGGGTTTCAAGCTCGTTGATTTCAAATGTAATGATATTCAGTGACATTGAATGGTGTTTGGATGTCAACGCAACCAAATATCAACATTTGAAGGAGATATACTGTATCTTCTGTTTGGATAGTTCAATCTGTGCCACTGATTTAGCCTATGGCTTTAATTTGTCTGGGGTGGTGGTAGGCTAGTTTGTCTACAAATTAATAATTTATGTGTTGGATTCACATCTCCATCTCAACCAAAAATGACTTAGATTTGGGGGAAGCCTGGCTTCTCTTGGCATCCACGAATACTCCACTGCCTTTTTGACTTGACTTGAGCTGTGTCTAGTACAGGAGGCTGCTGAGGGGAGGATGGCTCATAAGGGCTGGAATGGAGTAAATGGAATGGTATCAAACACATGGTTTCCATGTGTTTGATGTGATTTGACTTGATTTATTAGGATCCCCATTAGCTGACGCCGATGGTGACAGCTGGTCTTACAGGGGTCCGACATACCAAAAAAGACATTACAGACAAAAGTCTTTACAATTTACATACAGTACATTTAAAACATGAACATGTAGTGTGTGTGCACCTATCAGCTACACATACATTTGAGTGTTTACAACAAATAGGTCACATGGGGTAGAGGCGTAGTTACGTGAGGTGTAGCTTTATTTGTTTTTTGAAACAAGGTTTGCTGTTCACTTGCGCTATATACGATGGGAGTTCCATGCACTCATGACGGTATAATACTGCACGTTCCCTTGAATTTGTTCTGGACATGGGGACGGTGAAAAGACCCCCGGTGGCAGGTCTGGTGGGGTGTGTGTGTGTGTGTGTCAGCGCTGTATGTAAGTTGGCTTAACTTGGCTATGCAAACAATTTGGAATTTCCAACAATGTTTCTTATAAAAACATGTGGAAATGTGTTCAATGCCATTTAATTCATTCCATTCCAAATTAAGGTGCAACCAGCCTCCTGTGATCTCTAGTGAAAAGCAACACATTGTATCAAATCAATCAACTGGGTCCGGCCTGAAGCTGTCTCTAGAAAACTTGCAACTGTATCAACGAGCCTATTCTGGGCCCTCAAGTCCCTCACCAGTGAGCTTGGGGCAGACAGCTGTTTTGTGTAAAGTTTCCACTGGATATCTGGGATCATTACTCATATTTAGCTCTTTTACAACAAGGCTTGGTGATTGTCGAGGTCGGGAGAGTGCTGGAAAGATTTAAATACTGTGAAGAACTATTATCATTTGCAATGGATGTTAATTTTTTTTTAAACTTCATTGCCTTACTGTGTGAGACAGAAAAAATGACTGAGAAGCTCCGTTTATTAGTGATGGACTTGGTGAGTTAAGACAATCAGAAATCAGACTTCTCCAAATGGACACCTACATTTGCCTGCAGCAGACCAAGTACTTCTATGTGTGCGTGCTCCCTCAAAATGACTAGGACAGAGAACCCAGACGACAGGGCCAAACAGGCAGGATATAACCCCACCCACTTTGCCAAAGTACAGCCCCCACACCACTAGAGGGATATCTTCAACCACCAATTTACCATCCTGAACAAGGCAGAGTATAGCCCACGAAGATCTCCCCCACGGCACAACCCAAGGGGGGGGGGGGGCACCAACCCGGACAGAAAGATCACGTCAGTGACTCAACCCACTCAAGTGACGCACCCCTCCGATGGACGGCATGGAAGAGCACCAGTAACTCAGCCCCTGTAATAGGGTTAGAGGCAGAGAATCCCAGTGGAGAGAGGGGAACCGGCCAGGCAGAGACAGAAAGGGCTGTTCGTTGCTCCAGTTGTAACGGTTTTCTTCTGGTGAAAGAGAGGCGGACCAAAATGCAGCGTGGTTAGTTTTGTACATCTTTAATAAAGATGAAAATACAACAATCTACAAAACAAGAAATATGAAAAAAAAAAAAAAAAAAAAACAGTCCTATCTGGTGCCACAAACACAAAGACAGGAACAAACACCCACAAGAGACCTAAAGAATATGGCTGCCTAAATATGATTCCCAATCAGAGACAACGATAAACACCTGCCTCTGATTGAGAACCACTCTCGGCAACCATAGACTTACCTAGAGTACTACTCTAACCACAATCCCATAACTACAAACAACCCCAGACAAAACAAACCACATAAATCCCCATGTCACACCCTGGCCTCACCAAAATACTAATGAAAACACAGACTACTAAGGCCAGGGCGTGACACCAGTGCCTTTCTGTTCACCTTCACACTTCTGGGCCAGACTACACTCAATCATAGGACCTACTGAAGGGATGAGTCTTCAATAAATACTTAAAGGTTGAGACCGAGGCTGCGTCTCTCACATGGATAGGCAGACCATTCAATGAAAATGGAGCTCTATAGGTGAAAGCCCTGCCTCCAGCTGTTTGCTTAGAAATGATATTGTCAATAAGGGGGCCTGCGTCTTGTGACCGTAGCTTACGTGTAGGTAAGTACGGCAGGACCAAATTGGAAAGATAGGAAGGAGAAAGCCCATATTATGCTTTGTAGGTTAGCAGTGAAACCTTGAAATCAGCCCTTGCCTTAACAGGAAGCCAGTGTAGGGAGGCTAGCAGTGGAGTAATATGATCAAATATGATCAAAGACCAGAGTAATTATATCACTTTGGTAAAACATCAATTTACTTCAGGGAAAGCCAGCATCTGAACCGTGGACTCGCCCACCTCTTCCTCTCTGCTGAAACTATCTCACCGGAGAAAGCACCTGAGCGGGCGATACATGGCTCCTCTGTTTTACTATATCTATCTATATCATGGATCTGATGCTGTCCGGACAGAAATAGTATGACATGCCATATTTTGTTTGTCCAGACAGCATCAGATACATGGTCTACCCATGCTGAGACAGAGAGGAGTGGTTTCTATCGCTCCGATGCTTTATCTGAGATTTATGAGTGTCGGCACGAGTCTCTCTCAAATAAATGAACATGGATGTCATAAGGTGAATGCACCAATTTGTAAGTCGCTCTGGATAAGAGCGTCTGCTAAATGACTTAAATGTAAATGTAAATGTATTTGGACAGGCGAGGTATTGGTAGGGCGAGCCAGGCCCCCTAAATCCAACCCGTAACGTAGGCCCTGGTCGCAGGTTTGTGGAGAACTTCACAATTGCGGTAATAATCTGCGCAGAATGTCATTGAGCACTTGCACCATGTACTTTCATGTAATCTCAACTGCAATGCAGGTAAATTGACGAAGCACAGTGATAACACATTTATCTGTTGTATAAATAAACATATCTGACATCATATTCCCATTTGAATTTAGCTGTTCTTTAAATTGGTTGAAGGCACAGTGATAGACATTTGGGTGACAACTAAACCAAAACTATGACATTGTTTTTCAATTGGAATTTAGTTCTAGATGGTTGCGTCTAGATGGTTGAAAGCATTGCTATAACACATTGAAAATTCAAACTTTTGGACTTCTTTTTGAGTGGGTGAATATAGATTGTAATGTTATTGATCAACATCTCAACCAAATATTACCTAAATATCCACATTGAAATGACTTGGTGTGCCCAGTGAGAAGGATCAGTCTCCAAGACAGATTAGTCCTGAACTAGAAAACTCTTTCAGCTGAAAAAACTGGTCCTGAGTGTTATATTTGGATCCATTTCAGTATGTTTTCATATCTTGTAATTCCTCACTTAATCTTGACATCCATATATACCTCATGTCTTTCCCCCATTTTTGTATGCAATAATCTTCACAACCCATAGACAGCAGGAGTGAATGCAAACTGCAATGTTATGTTTAGGCCACAGGGTGGGGACATAAGAACAATTGTTTACATTTCTCTTTCCATTAACAAAATCATGCACGGATGACAAGTTAAGGCCCATAATGTTGCAGGCCTTCACACCTTCATTGTTACTCATCTGGTCTGAGATATTGGTTGTTGGATCATACAGGTGTAATGCTTTCTCCAGGTGGTTATTGGATCATACAGGTGTAATGCTTTCTCCAGGTGGTTATTGGATCATACAGGTATAATGCTTTCTCCAGGTGGTTATTGGATCATACAGGTGTAATGCTTTCTCCAGGTGGTTATTGGATCATACAGGTGTAATGCTTTCTCCAGGTGGTTATTGGATCATACAGGTGTAATGCTTTCTCCAGGTGGTTATTGGATCATACAGGTGTAATGGTTTATCCAGGTGGTTATTGGATCATACAGGTGTAATGCTTTCTCCAGGTGGTTATTGGATCATACAGGTGTATTGCTTTCTCCAGGTGGTTATTGGATCATACAGGTGTATTGCTTTCTCCAGGTGGTTATTGGATCATACAGGTGTAATGCTTTCTCCAGGTGGTTATTGGATCATACAGGTGTAATGCTTTCTCCAGGTGGTTATTGGATCATACAGGTGTAATGCTTTCTCCAGGTGGTTATTGGATCATACAGGTGTAATGCTTTCTCCAGGTGGTTATTGGATCATACAGGTGTAATGCTTTCTCCAGGTGGTTATTGGACCATACAGGTGTAATGCTTTCTCCAGGTGGTTATTGGATCATACAGGTGTAATGCTTTCTCCAGGTGGTTATTGGATCATACAGGTGTAATGCTTTCTCCAGGTGGTTATTGGATCATACAGGTGTAATGCTTTCTCCAGGTGGTTATTGGATCATACAGGTGTAATGCTTTCTCCAGGTGGTTATTCGACCATACAGGTGTAATGCTTTCTCCAGGTGGTAAAATAAATCATACGCCTTTACAACCATTCATCTTTTTATTAAAAATATTGATAGAGTATTTTCAATATACATACAAGTTGAAGAAACTTAAAACATAGTGGTCTATGTTTGAGCATAAATACATACATTAGCACAGCAGCCATCAGTGTGTCTTCTTACATTATCAGTTAGAACTAATCGATTACTAGTATTTATTAGAT